>NC_058023.1:3757219-3981328 GCF_019176455.1 Solea senegalensis
GGAATGAGTGTCTTTTCTATTAATTTTCTACACAATTTTGTGTATTTTTTATATTTTATGAAGAGGGCGGAAAAAAAGAAGATTAAACATGTTGGATAGAAAAAAATATGACAGTGGCTGCAGTGAATTCTCGGTTCTATTAAAACCCATATTCGTGAACTGTGAACGGATCATTACAGATTTTAGAGGACTGTACCTTTAATGCCTTGTAGTCTTCTATAATAAGCACAGGTTCTCTTTTGCCAGATTCTTCTGGAAACATTCATAAAATATGTGTAACATGTGTCCGTCGACTATTTGCTTCTCTGCAAAATATATATTTTTTTAAAAAAAAATCTGGACGGCATGTGGACAAAGTAGAACGTGCAGAATTAAGTGCTTTCCCTCCTTTCTGTGATTATTTTGTGATGGGATGTAAGATTGAAAAAGGATGTAAGAAGAAGAAGTGTGCATGCGCCAGCACTGGGGCGAAAACAAGATTAGGGCTTTAGACGGAACACAGCACCGCTTCCCACAGCCTCGGCGAATCACACAGCGGCGCGGCCCCCGTTATTACCGAACCAGGACTGCGCAGAGGCTGCTGGGATAAGCAGCAGCAGCAGCAGCAGTCGTCCGCCTGCCGCCTCCTCCTCCTGCTCTGGCTTGAATCACGGCCGCGCCGCGCTCTGTGGTCGGGACACAGCGCACACATGTTTAAACCATCGTGTTTGTCTCCCGTCTTTACCGAGAGGAACATGGAGATTCAGATGAGTTAAAAAGACTTGATGTCACAAACGTGCGGTGCGCCGGGGAATCTTGAGGTCCTATTGTCAATGACAAGTATATTATTCTCTGCGTTCCGCTATCCATCCGTCTTCTACCGCTTTATCCTCCACATGAGGGTTCACGCGGGGGTTAAGTGCCAATCTTAGCTGACATAGGGCGAAAGGCGGGGTCACACCCTGGACAGATCGCCAGAACATAGTTTTTACTGAATTTTCTAGATATCACAAACGGTCTGGGATCGGTAACAGAAGGGTTTTTTTATTTGTCACATCTGTGATCAGGACTATGGCCAACCCTGCTGTCTTTCAATTGCTTTATAAATAAAGTTGGACCGGACTAGTGATAACAAATCGCTGAGTCACTAATGGGCCTTTAACGACAGACGTGTGTGTTTATGTGGACGAGGCGTAAGAAAATACACAGAAGACAGATAAAGACGCTCCTGCCTGAAGGAAAAAAACACATTATTCAGACTCCACACATGGCTTATTTCGATGCTTTAGCTGAATAAAAATAATTGAATAACAATAATCTCCAGCTCTGCAACAAGCTGAGTAAATGAAACACATATAAGCAAATTTTTTGCATTTTCTCTGCAGTTACGTAAAGAAAAAGAAGGATAAAAAAAACACCCCGACGCAATCACACCCGTCGCCCTCACTCTCGGCTAATTGCGCGACATTAAATGTAATCGGTTAATGTCATTCATTACCGACATGCCGCCCACTGTCGCACCGCTCTACCTCCAGCTGCCTCCTCGTGGTTTTATTACCCCTCCAGAATTCTCGGCTCGAACCCATAAATGATTGTTTTGTTACCTGCAGGTCGACGGGCAAAATACCGCCGTGCTGCAGATTAGTATTCAGCCGGCAGCACACGCGGCGCCCGCGCTGGTGTTTAAAGCTCGCAGTCACAGAGCGAGCGGCCGCGACCGCGACTCTGTGGTGGTGTTTGCGCCAAGTCTCAGCAGGAGGCTGTTTTTTAATTCACGCTAACGAGGTGTCTGACAGTCTCCTCTTTGAAGGAATGGTAAAATAACAGCTTTGGCATCATATTTGACGGCTCGCTGACTTTGAAATTGGGAGAGCGCTTTTGTCTCCCCGCTCTGCACCTGAACCTCTGTTCGCTCGCAGTGAGTGGAGCTTTTTTAGAAACTTCACTTGAGCTGTAAATTAAATTTGCAACTCAAACAAACAAAAACACTCTCAGGATGGACACAGTTTTCACAAAACGCGTTCACACGGTACGACAGTATAGTGAGACGACAAGGGGAAGCTCGGCTTCCTCTAAATAATGTGGTCAAATAATGATGTACTGTGTTGTATTTACATTTCAATGCTAAACGTGCGCTAGAACTCGATCGGAACGAGTCACTAGTTTGTTCAGAATCAGCCGTTTATCACGTATTCGTATTCCGTATTCGGCTAATTACGTAAAACAAAGAAAATCTCCTTGTTCCAGTTGTTCTTTCGTTCATCATTTTTGTCAGTGGGAGTTGAATTTTACATATAAACAAGCTCCTCTTGTTTCAAAGACCAGCAACTGCCACTGATGCCTGGGTGATGGCGGCGTAATTGGACATTCGTGATGCCTTAACTCGGGTTGAACAACGATTGCAGACGGTTTCTGTTTTATTGACGAGCTTTGCTTGGTTCCACATTGTGGATTTACAAGATGACGTCCTTGTGCTATATTTGTGTGGCTTCCGTTTGGTTTCCCTCTTCTCCCAACTCATACGGTGACAGGCTAATTGGATAGCTAGCTAGCTAGTGGCGCTAGCTGGCCTGTGCAGACACAATTCAATCCATGCTCACATTTGAACAGGTTGAATGTACCGAATTATTGCGGTTCACTTCCCAAAACCCCAACCGTGGCTTGTGTGCTTAAAGGTTCGGTCGTTTTACGGGTTCAGTTTTGCACGTAGCTCCACCGTGAATTAGCCAGAACTTTTCCTGCCGCGTTCTCATCTGGAAATGTGAGTTCTCATCGACGTGGCGTCTCCAGACAATGTCAGAAAAAGCATCTAGATCTCATTGCAGATCTCCAATCTTGCTTGAATCATAAGGAGATATGGACCTGTTGGGGCTACAATGGCCAGAGAGGTCACACAGGAGTTGGAGCTAGAGTTCCTACAAGTCTCTGATGTCCATGAGAAGCCCTCCACTGGCCAACGTCGCGCTACAGTAAAGACTGCGGCCGTCGCAGTAGGCGATCGTCAACTTTAATTTCCTCTGTGGGCCCCCAGTGAAACGTCTCTAAAGCTTCTGGGTATAATCCTCGTCGTAGAGGCTGAGCAACAGCAGGGTTTTTAGAGGCCAATAACAATATCAGTAAGAGGGGGAAGAAAATCAGCCTGCTAATGTATCAGACAGCTCCAGAGAGAGGACTCGACACAGGGCCAAGTGGTTTCAAACAGGGGTCCAGATCCACTGCTGTCCTCTCAGTCCCCGCAAACACACACACACACACACACACACACTCAGCCAGACTCCGGAGGAAAAACCGCCGCCCCCGCTGCACAACTACTGTGCAAGGATATCGACAAAAACCACTGAGAGCTCTTCATGATGTGTGTCCAGCCGCGCTGAGCCCGTCTGGAATGCCGCTGCGTCTTATCTCTGGGTCACAATCTCTCGCAGACTCCTGTTTGTTTGCTGATTTTATTTATTCTCGTGTAAAGTCATTTTGAGGTCTGGCTACTCGCTGATTTCACTTGATTAACCGGCAGCTCGTGGTTCCGTGGCGCGACGCAAGCTTTGATTGTCGAGAATGTGCCGTTTGACATCGAAAGCGCATGAAAAAAAAATCAGGTTGGGCAATTTTTGGGACTTTAATCGGATGAAAGGAATGTGACGGAGTTTGCAAAACGGTGATAAATAGTAACAGGAATGGTAATAAATCCCCCTGCTGGATTCCAAGGGGTGCTACCGAAATAGGCGCTTATGACATGATAGCGTGCATTTCATGTTCTTGATATCGAATTTGGAATAAGAAGTGACAGCCCTGTCCTTTCCAATGGTGGCGATGGTGACCATGTTCACACAACGTGGGCACAAAGCATCCAAACTGACTGAAACTAAAGAGACTAAAACGTGACCTTTTGAGAAGGAATAAAAGCCTCTCAGCCGAAAACATGACGAGCTGAGTTTCAAAGCGTTGAAAAAAAATGACCCCGCAATTTAATAAGAACCGTGTGTGAAGTGTCAACTCGGAGTATGGAAGCGATTCATTAGCCAGACGTTGTACTTTGATTGAGTAACTTTAATCTCTTTTAAAAAGGGCCTCTCTCCGTGCCACAGTAACAAAACCTTGTCATTTAATACCGTTATTTATGCTGAAACATAACTTTCTCCGTTCTGGATCCTTCGGGGCGATGAAAGCGGCGACCACATAGCTCGTTGCGTTCCAAGCCAAAGCCGCCGCTCATTCATCCCTCCCTCCACACATCGTTTTGCCCAGGGTTACGAAAGTGACCAGAGGAACATACAAGACTCGGTTGTGATGATGTCACGAAGCAAAAGCGGAACCTTATAAGGTTCGCGCCCGAGATTCCCTCCTCTCCCTTTTATTTGGAACGAGAAGAAAACAAGAAAGAGTTGGAATTACTACGGAGGCGAAATGGGCCGCGGCCCAGTCCAAAGTAAACTTTGCAGTTTCCTTAATTCCACATTGCAGGCAAGTTTGAGTGCTTAGTCAGACCGACTGACCTCTGTTTTATGCCCTTAGACTCTTTACTTCCCAGCATATTTCACACACGTGCAATGCATATATAGAACAAATCAAAACATCCTCATGCGTGTTCCTTTTCTGCTGCACAAGCATGTCAGATATGAGGATGGTGTGAGTTACACGACGAGCTGAGAGGAGAGGACTAAACATTCAGCGCCGAGTGAGAGGCAAAGAGGAAGAAAAGGGGGGAGGAGGGGACGGGATGTTTTCCCCTGTGGACGACTGATAAACCGTTGGGCAGGAAAGGCCTCACAAATGACTGCATTCCTTACTAACCTTTGCAGGACTATTTTTTTTTACCAAGAAAGGGCCTGTGGAGTTGGGCAGCGTGGAACAGGAAAGACTGGTTTGCTTTGTGCCCCGGTGGGAGTTTGGATCCTGATCCCTGTCTCTCGTCACGACGATTCCGTCCTAATGTCGAGCCGTGTTTACGCGATGCGTCTTCACCGACGGCTGAACCCGCGAACCCTGCAGCCCCGCTCCGCTGTTGAGAAATGCGAATAGGACGCCGCTAATAAGTGCGAGGAGAATTAGGGCCCTTTTTTGAGATGGACTCTGTTCTGATATGGACTCGAGCCGTCCTCCAAAAAAGCTAATTTGGAGGTGATTTCGAGAACAATTCCTGAGCCAGCATGACTGTGATCTGCTGCAACCACGCTGATATCATCTAGGGCTGTGTTTCACGACACAATTCACATTATAAAGCGCCATTTCTCAACTAATATATCAACTAAATTTCATTTTGAGCAGCTCACTTTCCACAATCTTTATTTTATGCACATTATTTTCAATAAATCCTTAAGTTAAAACTGTTTCTGGGGACCCAAAATAAATCTCCTGTGACCCACCTGTGGCTCCCGACCCAGTCTTTGGGAACCACTGCTCTAGGGCACAGTGAAAAACATCGTTGTCCTTCCTCCTCATGCTATACGATAATCGCTTACGGCATCGCTACTTCATGTCTCCTCACGGTGGCGCTGTTGAAATGAATGAATGAGGGCAAACTTGGGTGGAAGTTACCTGGCTGAAGAAGAAGAGGGAGTTTATGTTGTGAATAAATAGAGAAATCCTGCACTTTTAACTTCTCTTTTTAAACTTTTCTTTAGTTGGACAGATACTGCGATGTATCGCTATATGATTGATTATCACGGAATCGCTGTATCGTGATATTATTGGTATCGTATTGGGAGGTTTTCATGCTACATGCTACAGCAGCGTGAGTAGGGCTTCAAATCAACCCCTTTTCTTTCTACATGCGACACATTCTGTCGAGTAAAACACTTTAAAAACATGATTTTGTTCTTGTGAAGAGTCACAAGAAGCCGGATTTGATCTCATGTGCCCACAGGAGACAAATCAGTGTCAACAACAGTCAAACTTACATGAGGATCGATGTTAATGCCAATTCTGAAAGTCAAGTTGAGCTTCAGTTGAGTATTTGCTTATAGATTTCCAATATATACTCAAGCTAATTCCCATTATTGGTTGCAAAATTTTGCCCACAAATCAAAGATATTCAGTTTTATTGTCATAGATGAGAAAATATAGATATTTGATGCAGAAACAAACAATTAAAACTATTATTTATCAATCAATCAATTAATGTGTAAGAAACCTCACCACCCCTCTGCTAAAGAGATGTTTTGCTCTGTGGACATTCCACTGGTCAGAACCCCCCCCCACACACACACACACACACTGTCCTCATGGGGTGAAAAGGCCTCAGAGCAGGCGTCATCATCCTGTGGCCCGATGAGACTCGAGTGTCGGGGTGTTTGGGTCGCGTTTGAGCCAATGTTCCTGATCGCGTCTCAAGAGGATTAAGGGACGAGAGGCAGGGGTCAGCGTTGCCGCTACGGTGGGAATGACCCAGCCTGTCAGCGTCCATCTGTCAGAGGGAGAAGTCGCAGAGTCAGTCTGAGATTTTTACTGTGTTTTTTTTAGAGATGAAGCCAAAAAAACAATGTCAAGATTCTTGTCGGAGAAGCAGATTTCTTAGTCTAATGCTGACACAGTGCTACGACTGCATTTAAACATTTTATTTTTTTTGCAAATCTAGTACAAATAATCTCTTCAAGTAAATAAAAACACAAAACTACAGAAATAGTAGGTGTTTAATATACTAGATTAATTATTATTATTATTTTGACTGTTGCATTGACCGCGTCCACTGTAAATCATTTTCAAGTCTCATCCGCAGTTTGAGAACAATCCAAGTAGTAAAGTAAAACATGAACTTTAGAGACATTTTATATCATAAAAGTTGTCATTCGTCCCATAAAATGTTAATGTGTTCATGGTTTTTCATGTGGTAATCCTCCATCTTGTTTTATAACCATACGACACTTAAAAGGTCATATTGATAGAAGCAAAATGTAATACAATAAATAATAAAAATGCAAATTTCAAGTAAAAGGAGATGTAGAAAAATGACCTACAATGACAATATACGTACTAAAACAGTAAACAAATGTATTTATTTATTTAAATACAGTAAAATGAATTGCAGTGTGACATGAATCAGCTTTTTTCTTCCATCTAACGACCTTTTTTCTTTCCTCCTCCTCAGAGTCTGGATGAGCTGGATGATGACGACGCAGGGGAGAAGGACAGGAAGGAGGAGGAGGAGCTGGTCCAGGCCAACACTTTCCAGAACGAGACCATGGTCGCCGACCCCGACACCGGCCTCTTCATGGTGAGAAGTGACACCACCGGGGAGGAAATAATCACATTTCTTTCTTTTTGCAATTTACAGGGTTTTTTTCACAGTCTTTGTAGCAGAAGCACCGTCGTCTGCTTTTACCTGAGCACACTGATGCATTTATGATGCATTTATGATGCATTTCTGCTGCCAAACAGAGGCGCTGTTGCTCAGGGAGACGCCAGCAGCTGCTCTGATGTGTCTTTGTGTTTCATCACCACTTAAAAAAAAAAAAAAAAAACAAGATAAGGAGAAAACACGGCAACATTAGTCCATTTTTTTTTTTGTTCCATAATCTGTGTCAAACATTGCAGCATGATTCTTCTGTTTCCATCCTTGTAAATGTGAAATCTGGTCAATGATGGGAAACATCAATCAATCAAAAAGAGAGAGAGAGGGCGCCTCCTATTGGCTGAAGTGCGTATATGTGCATATATACAGTAATAGTGAAAGGGTTGAACAATACATAAGTAAAAAAGTCCTCATATTTGAGCATAAATGAAAGATTTCCAGTAAGAATTGCTGAAATAATGTTTCCCAGACAATGAATTATCTTTGAATTTTGTCAAAATACTTTATTTATCGTCTCCTTTTTTGCTATAGGAAAAAAAAAAATCAAAAAAATAATCTATATATAGAATATAGATGAAAACACAAGTGTCTATTAAACAAGATGCAATTGGTATTTGTGTTCAAATTTAACTCATGTTGTGTTAATATAACACATACAAAAAGAGTCCAACTTTTTTTAGAAACAGACATGAAAATAATCATATTTATGATATTTCACATAATTTCACAAATTCACATGAATTTTTCCGAAAAAAAACCCAAATAAATAACTTGTGGTATTCTATGAAAAGGGAGTTTTTATGAATTAAAATTGACTTCCTCTGAATTTCTTTGTTAATTTGCTTATTAAGTCCATAATCCTTAGTGTAGTGCAGGTAATGTAGTGCTCACTTCACACACACACACACAGACCCACACACAATTATGTTTTAATAAGAAACTGACAACAATAGAGAATATGAAAAGCATCCAGCTGTGGAACAACGTCTGAAACCCCATGCTCCATTTATTAAGTAATAAAATAATGTGGCTGATATGAAATTGAGTGAAATCAAATAAATATGAATAAATGTCTCTGTTGTGGAAAAAGCCTGTGTTCCAGACAGATCGGCTGTTCTGCATGAGTGAGATTATTTTGATTAAGGCTCAAACTGGGGAAAAAACAAGCTTTTGAGGTAATATACTATCAAGATAACCGCTATTGTAAGACAAACATGCTAGTGTCTAAAAAGCTAGTTGCGAGTGTCTAAGAAACTGCTGGTTTTTAGTAGCTGCTGTTCTTTATGAAGATAGCAGATATTTGCTTAGAGGCTAGCTGCTATGAAGAAGCTAATTATTATTAGTAATAATAATAAGAACAACAAGCTAAAAAGCTAGCTGCTGGTTGTTGAAAAGAAGGTAGCTGCTAGCTGATATAGTTTGTAAGAAGCTAAAATTCTAGCCTCGAGTTCACTTGTTTTAAAATTACAATGGAAACTGGCCCAAACTGACCAGCAGTGAACAATGTTTTTAATAATCCTTTTTTTATACAAATGTTTTATTAAATCAAAATGTATTATAGTTTAATTACAATTTTCTGGTTTTGTTATTTACCGATATATTTTGCGTCATAAATGTGTTTTTTCTCGTGGACTATGTATCAAAACAAACACTTTTACTTTGACAATGCCATGCAATATCATACTAAACATTTTTATATATATTTATATTTTTAATTGCAGCAGTTAACGTTTCCTAGACTGTTTTCCCTCTGAAACCAGACTAGAAGTTCACATGTTTGAGGCCTTTGCTCTAGTTTTTAAGAAAGTAGTTGCTTGTTGTCAAAGAGTTTCAAAGGAAAGTTTGGAGAAGCAGTGAAGTTTAATTTAAACAATTCTTAACCGTGAAATTGAATTATTTAGTTACATTGTGGTCCGAGCATCCACATATTTGTACATTTACTTCACCGATAAACCGGTTCATATCAGTCTTTCTTCCCCTGTCGTCGTTTGTCTTCTCTGCGACCCCAGAGCAGCTCACAACCCAAACGGAGCCGCAAACACATAATGGAAACTCCAGAGAGGATCTTTTTATCAGATGTTTTTTTTTTTTAAAAAATCCGTAAATGATGTACTTTTTGGCGAGGCCCGCAATGTAAATAGTTTGATATATGCGCTCGGTGTGCGTCTCCGAGCGCAGACATGTATCACGCCGTGTGACAGCCCGGGACACGTGGATTTGTTTCAGTAGTACATGTGGTCCTGGTTTATCAAGCCTCGCCTCCCGCTCGTTGGAGTCCGACATGGAAACCTGTTGCGGGGTTCCCGCTGCCAGAAAACATATATGGAACATTCCTCGCAATCATCTACTTTTAATGTGGCGGCGGCGGCGCCGTCACCACAGCAGAGTGCTTCAGTTTTTTTTTTTCACAGAACTGCCATCTGAAAAGTGTTTAACAAGGCTGATTTGCATATTTAATTTGCACCTTTCAGTCCAAAAAAAAAAAAGAAAGAAGAAGAACCGTGCCTTTGCTGAGCATCTCTTATGCGCAACGGGGGAAATGTTCACTAAGCAGCAACAGCAGCAGACAAATCTCGTTGCCTGAAACAATGCATTTAATTGCACGGAAACCTCTGTAAGCTCTGCTGTTCCATAAACCATGGAAAATGCATGAATATTTTTCATCTTTGGCAGGGTGGAGACCAGCAAAGACACGTTTCAAAGAGCTAACATTATCAAATAAAAAAAAAAAAAGGAACATCTGGGTTTGTTTCCAGGGCAGGTGATGCATGACCGCAAGAAAATTATAATAAAGCCGGGCTTGGTAATTTGTTTCTGTGACACTTTTGCTGACGTAAAAAAAATTGGACTAATAAATAAAAGTTTAAAATAAGTGCTTTTATAAAATTCCACTGTTGTGAGGGCAGAGCTACAAGGCCAGAAAAGGATATGATGATAAATGTGAAGCCTGCCATTGCTACTCTTTCCACATGTACACTACTCTATCTCCTACTAACACACAGTAGATGCATTTAAGTCCCAGAAAGAGCCAGAGGTTAAGATAAATTCCTGCAGGCTTGTCTCACTCTCATCTTCAGCTGCCCATTTACATTCTCTGTTGGCATTTTGACATATTTTTCCCCTCCGCCTGCAGCTCCACTGAGTTTGGCATCTTAATTAAAAAAGAAATGGCATGTGTGTGTGTGTGTGTGTGTGTGAGAAAGCTGCAAAGCATTTCTTCTACAAAAGAGCAGGACAGTTCAACAGTAAAAAATCAGAAAGTGTAGCTTATAATTATCATGACAAACGTGTGGACAGTGATAAATAAATTGCAGCACTATGATTTTCATTGGTGTGTGTGTGGTTTCACTGGTCTGTCCGCTTCTTCTCTAAATGCTAGTCATGTACTTTTTCACTCTGGAATATGCGTGAATGCCTCCAGTTAAATTGGGATCTTTATCTTTGTCTTAGTTTATACTATAATCCTTTTCAGAAAATTGCTGTAAGCAAAGTACACGCTTTTCAAAGTGGCGCTGCTTTTCCATTATACAGTTCTTGACTCGACTTTTTTACTATTTGACGGCGAATAAGCTTTTCAAGACACGTACAATAAGCAACAGTCAAAAACTGTCCATCACAGTCAAGAAGCCTTTGTCTGGTCTACCCTCCCCTACGGCTGTGAATCACGGTCGCTTAGTGCTCAGACTCGGAGATGTCGTTTTACCGGCGTATGCTCTGGGTTGACCAAGTTACAAACGAGGAGGAGCTTGAGCAAGTTGAGTAGACGAGAGAAGTCTCTTCTAGGTCATTCAATCAGGAATCTTGAAGACCTGAGCTTAACTGGAAGAAGTAAAGGAGAGCGAGTCGTGGCGGTCAGAGAAAATGCTTTCTCACTGATTTCCATCTAGGATCTGTGGTCAAATTTGGAACTCGGCGCGGGATCAAAATTGGTAGTTCGTCAAACTCCAAATCGGGGGCGTCAACTACACAGAGAGAGAAAGGGATCTTACCTGGTACAGGGTGCTTTTTCTAGTACCTGCTCTGGCAGTTTCAGAAGTCCTTTTTGTCCCCGCCTGATTGATAGTTTTGCATGACCTGTTTTCTAATGAAGGACGCCGACAAATTCGCCAAAAAGCTGGCGATTGTGAGCCAAATCGGTCGTATTTCAGTTCAATGATTGTCAGGCGGAGTCTGTGCTCCGGTCATACAGGAAGTACTGAACAGATCTTTTTAATGAACTGATTCTAATGACTAGAGTAGAGTTGAGTAGTGCTCGAGCTGTGTCCTGGACAAGCGCCAAAACACACAGAAACTAGTACTTGTCTGACATGTCACGATAAAGCATTCGTTTCATTGTTGATATTCGTCTTTGTACGCTCTCATTAGAGTTGTGCTGAGGGGCTTATGGGAGCTGTCAGAGCAGCTCAAGCATGATGAATAAAGTCGCACAGGCTTCTATTGTGTGCAGTGAAGTGGTCGTGCCTGAATTACCCTGACCTTGTCGGCCAGGTTTGTGTCCCAGACACAGGACGCTCACGTTGAATCACTGCCAAAAGGTGCCCAAGTAAAAAGGCAAATTAATCGTTGGATGTTTTGTCTGTGATTGATGATGTGATTAGTCTTTTTTGTCATTGTAAAGGCGACAATGACAAAGTAAGTTAATGATTCTGAATGTCAGAACACGCAGTCAGGATAAGGACTTTGTGTTTGTTTTTGTTGTTGTATTTGCGTCTTTTGTCCTTCAACTAATTCAATCCAGAGTCTGCGTTGACCTTTGGAGACATTTTCGGGTTTTACTACAACTTTCTGCTGCTTCCTGTCGTTGTATGCACCTAACATTTGATTTATTCTTGCGTATACTGAGAGAAAATTCTCCTTTTGGCTCGTTCTGCCGAGTCATTCCAGGTCATTTGTTGCAGCGCCACTGATTTTGCATCCCATCATGTCCAAATGATGACTGGCACGGCCCTCACAACATCTGCTGACCACCGTGACCCTGCCTCACATTGTTGGTTTGACCCAAATTTCAAACCCTTTTACCTCCAAAAAAAATCATCAATCCAGACAATTGATCGTCAACGGTTTGCCGAAGGCCTTTGAAGCAGGATGCTTGATGGAATAGAGAAACGGGTGAATTTTCTGGTGTCTGGTGCATTTTGGACGGGTTTTCTGGGTCATTTATATCCAAAGACTCTTCCATTTATGCTCCGCTGTGAATGCAAGGGGTTAAACACACATTTACATTTAGACAGCATTGCTTTATTTCTCCGCCGTGATCTGTATTGACTGTACGCTTTTCAAGAAGGAACCAGGGTTTTATGACTGCTTTGAAAACTGTATGCACCATATCTCAACTAGAAATGGTTTCTTTTGTAGAGGGCCGAGTTCTTTCTTATTTTCCCGTATTCTCCTGTCATTACTGGGTCACTTCTCCCCTTATCTATTCACTCGGAGACACGGTACTGAGCTGAAACCTTGGTCGTCGACAGCCTTTTTTTCCCTTCCCTTTTTCAATAAACGTCATTTTAATTCCAATTATATTAGCTATTTGCAAAGTACTCACCCTGGATAACTGTGATTTGTATTGAAATTAGAGTATTTTTGTGGCCACAGGTTCTACATTGAGGTGGGATCATCGTACCAACCCACTAATTTATCAAATACAGTGCTCTAATCGGATTTCCTTGGACTCATCTCCGTCATTACTTCATCAAAACAGAAGTTAGACATCCAACAAGTGCTAATGGAAGATTTCTCTGCTAACTAAACCCTTTTCCTTAGTGAGTCAGGGAACTACAGTGGCCTTTACTTATCAGGATCGTGTCATTCTTTTGTCAGTCTTTGTCGTATTTAGTCATTCACGTCACATTTTAGTCATAACATGTTGGTCTTTTCTCAATAATAAAAACAACAACTCAATAACAACAACAAAAAATCTGATCTCAGTCAAATACACACCTCAAATATTAATAAGTGTCATAATTCATTCATGACATTTGAGAGTTTGAGACCCCTGAACTAGAGGCTAGTTTGTTTTAGCTTCTTAGAAAATACAGCAGCTAGCATAGCAACTAGTTGCTACCTTCTTCCTAAAAACCAACAGCTAGCTTTTTAGCTTGTTCTTAAAAAACAACAAGCTATCTGCTGCTTCTTCTGATTATTGTTATTGTTCGCTCCTTTTAGCAGCTAACCTTTAAGCTTATTATTATTATTAGCTCCTTTATAGCAAGTAGCATCTAAGCAACTAGCAGCTATCTTCTTAAAAACTAGCTGCTAGCTTTGTAGCTTCTTCTTCTTATTATTACCTCTGTTATAACAGCTAGCTTCTGAGCAACTAGCTACTGTCTTCTTTAAAACTAGTTGCTAGCTTTTTAGCTTCTTCTTATTGGCTCCTTTTTTAGCTTCTGGAAAAAAATGTTGTTTGCTGATTTAAGGGACACATGTTCTGACTTTAGTATTTCATTTTGAACCAACACAAGTCAAAAGAGAGATTTAATAGAACATCTAAAACATCTTTATTTTAAAGTTATTATACACCTACACACTTAAAACACAGTAATGGGTAGTACATTCAATTTTCTGCCAGTAAACCCTCCGAGATGTTACACACTGGGCCTTTAACGCACAGCCAGTCTGCAGTTAATGGACTAAAACGCCCTCAAACCACCCACACGGCCTGTCACACGCCAACATTAATCTCTTGAGAAATGAACCTCGAGGGAAAACTTCCAGGAGTTGAAGGTCCAAACCCTCCAGGACGGAGCACCACCGCGCCGGAGTGGAAAGGAAACCTAACTCGGATAATTACCTTGTTAGAGGGCTGTGTGAAGCCGACTCCCTGGTGAGCTGCCATGGAAACGGTCATGTATATTTACAAATAACGTATACAAACATATTTATCATTAGTTTGTTCAGTTACTGTTAATAAAAGCATGTAAATGTTACACAACTGGACCTTTAACTAGTCAATGGAACTCCTGCAACTCCTTTTTGTTCAGTTACACAGATATTATATCATATTTTTAAATGATTTTCTCACAGTATATCAATTATTGCGGGATCACTGCATCATGTATTGCTCTTATTATGGACCATGTACTTCAGACTGCCATTCCCAGTTTTAACAACCTGGTTCGAATTTTCGAAAAGTGAGATTGTGTTGCCCGTTAAAGTGCCCCTGCTTTCTTTAAGCTTAGTGGGTTTTATCCAGAGTGTGAACTTGGAGCTCGGTTCACACCATCTATCTGATTTTTAGATTCCTGAGTGCAGGTCTGGCAGCTGCCACGGATTATACCAAATCCTACAGAATGTCAGTTTCACAAGAAATTCATCACATTGCACTTAAACCCAAAGTGTTGCTTGAACCAGGATCTGCTGCTCCTCCTGCTGCTGCTGACTGATCTCTTACTGCCCTCATAAGTCTCAGTAAATCCATCCGGGTCTGAGCCAGGGACAGATGAGGGTCAGGATTTCATCTGCGGGTAATGAATGATGTGTCTCTGAGACGGAGGAGCCGGCGAATGGCAGGAGTCGCCGGGCACTGGATGTTTCCCTTCCATCCTTTTCGAAGCCAAGCTCTGACAGATTGAAGCGAACCCAAGGCTCCTCAATCAAACCCCGAGACCCTTCACTGAACAAGACCTCAGGAAAGAGGGAGATGCGTATTCATCTCGCACAGCTCTCTGACATGTAGCTCATTTTCTGGAGGAGGTCTACACATCTGAACAACCTTTTAGATCATACAATAATGGGGGAAAGAAGATAAACATGCACCTTCATGTTGCAAAACAAGATTGCCTTTCATTACTCGGGGCTATAGGAGCCATTAAATGTAACAAAGCCGCCTCCATCTTTATATCAACTCTCAGCCGCAGAGATCCTCACAAGTTCAGACGACACCTGAAGGCTTTCTATAAATGCTGCTGCTGCTGATTAATGTCTTTTATCCTGTAGATGGAGTTCTCTGTTTTTTCCTTTTAATCCGCCTTCTTTGGTGAATCAACACAACCCAAGGCACAAGAACACAACAGATGGATTGACACCACAAAAAAAAACTTTACGTTTTTTTTTAAGACTTGGCAACAATCCGAAACTTTAAAATCTCACAAAGCAACAGAGATGCACTGAATAGCTGTGGTTCCACCGAGTGGAACGGTTCGATTTTTTGCGTTCCTATTAGGAATAGTACCAAAATAACCATCCTAAATTGTTCCATTTTTGGCACCCTGTCCTTGAGATACCAGAGTAAAAATGGTACGGTCCGACACAACAGTCAGCTGAACAGTGAACAGTGTAAATATCCTATGGAAGTCGTTTTACTGTACCAAACCGGACCGTACCATGATGGAAATGTGAATTTCCACATCATGTGACTCATTGTTTGTGTTTAGTCGGGTCAAAATGACCCACACAAGGCAGCAGGAGGGTTAAAAATTTATATCTTCTTGTTTCTTTGACCCATATGACAAAGAAATCACTAAAACTGAATCATTTTCGTTTGCGGATTAAGCAAGACATAATTTCCAGGTTTGGGAAAACACTGATCAAAATGTTCTGATATTTACGGACCAAAAAAGTACTTGATTCATCGAGAAATGAATTAGCGGATTAATCAATTCTGAAAATAATCATTGGTCTCCCTATTCATGTCGTCTTTTTAGCGTAGAGCAGCAGTAATTTCATTGTAGATACAACTGGACATTGGAAGAACCTCAGAACTGATTTTCTTCAAAGAGTCCAAATACATATATTTTTTTCTTCTAATCTAAACTGTTCAATATTGTACAAAAATGGCAAAAACATTAACTTGTGGCATCTTTTTTCCAAATAAAAGCTCTGAATTCTGCATGATTTTCCATCTACCCGGCACAGATATTAATTTTAGCGGGCCAGTTTTGGCCCTCAGGCCACCAGTTGCGGACCACTGAACTAGGGAAATGTTGCGTTTATGATTGTGTCTTTGCACAAGTTGTATCTTTATGTGTGTGAATTCAAATTTGCATCTTGTCATGCTTTTTTGCTGTGACTCTATATGAATATTTAGGTTTATATCTTCTATCTCAAGACGTTCCTCTCATTTCTTTTTCCTCTCTCTCTTTTTTTTTTGCAGGATACTCCGAAATGTGCGAGCAGCCGGCAGAAGGGGTAAGAATCCACTGTGTTATTAGGAATCAAGAAAGTTGTTGAGTCATTAACTACAAGAAAAAAAAGTAAAAACAATCACTCAGAAGAAAATAATGTCCTTCATCGGAGGATCAAAAATCTGTCTTTCACTGTTTGTTTTTTTTAATCAAAAAATGATTTATTATCGCTTGAAAATGCAGACGGCAAAACTTCAAACCCGTTGAGGACCTCTGTGTGTGTCCAGCATGTATTTATTTTCCATTATTTGCAACCAAATTGAGAAGTCGTGGCCAGCAGGCATCGGCCAAGTTCACCAGCTGACGTTCAATCTGGCCGTGTAATTGCGGCCGCCGCTCTCATCAGCTGGCCTGGCTACACTTGGACGCGCTGAGGGTTTTTCTTGGACGACCTGCCAGGTGGACTGTGGTCAGGCTGAAAGACTTAAACTTATTCGTCTCTGGTTTCAGTGGAGAACACGCCTCGATGTGTCGGCTCACACGCACCAAACCCCAGTCAAAAATGTGTCATTTTAATATTCCCTTGGCTTTTGCATAATTTAACACGCAGCGTCAACCCAACGTCGGGACGTTATACAGCTTATTTATGTTCTCCGGTCAGTCCGGCATGCAAATAGCGCTGCTTTATGTCAGTATTATCCACAATGTTTATACTTTTCCCGCACTCCTCAGTCTGAGAGTGTATTTTCAGCCTCACTCTGCTGCTGCCGTTCACGTTATCAGGTTCTAATTGCAGCACTTGTCAGTTTGTGATGATGAGCGTCTCCACTTGTAACTGACATGTTTAAAGCCAGCACACATGTGTTCCCAATGATTGCCCTCAGTCGTTTCTACACTGCCAGAAGAAATAAAAATCAGACATGAAAGATTAAAGATTAAAGGAGGGGCTGGAAAAATAGCCAAGATGTTTAATTTAAAGCAGCACTGTGTAACTTTGCTAAATGTACACATGTTTTTCTTTAAAAAGAAAGTCAATTTTTATGTGGAAAAGAAATTTTTTAAATGGAAATGTATTAACATGCTCCCACTAAAGCTTATGAGAGTGTTAATGCTCCTCAGAGTGATATTTAAGCATTGATGGATGTTTAAACCAGGTTTTCTCCTCCTCTGATGACCCACGTGCACAATGGCCAATGATATGCGAGGACAGATCATACCATTATGTAAAAGAAGGGTTAGGTGGGTTAGTTGGTGCAGTCCCGGCGCGCCACGGTTCGGCTCGATGCGCTTTGGTATTGTAGCGTGGCTACATGAAACATTCGTGACATTTTAACTAGTGACTTGTAAAGCAGTTGTTTTTGGTGTAAATGAATCATTAGAATCAGTTAAATTAAAAAAGATTTGTTAAATATGGACAATTTAGACTTTTCCTTTTTGCATTTTTTACGGGATTTTAAAGTTTTTTAACTCATCTACAGTTCGGCATTGTTCGCTTTGATTCCTGTGTCGGACGTCGCTCATGTGACTCTTGCAGCTACGCTCTCTGACCAATCAGTGGCCGGCAGTCTGACGACGTCACATGTTAGTATCGGCTCAGCTCGACTGGAACCTCGTCAGAGCAGGTACAAAAAAAAAAAAAATTATATAATTTAAAAAAAAATAAAACACGCCGAGTCGTGCCAAAAGAGACGAATCATTGAAAAGAGCCGTACTTCCCATCGCAAGTGTACATGTGTTTGTAACGATGCAGAAATCTGGACACACATGACACATGCCTCTGTTTTGTTTTGCTTTTCTAGTGCAAAGTGGTAAAAGGGAAGCTTTCAGAGCTCATCCGGTGTTTTTTAATGTACGCACACATGAGTGCCTGAGTGCGTATTTACTCTACACGCGTGTGTGTGTGTGTGTTTTCACGGCGATAATGGATGAGTAGCCTTGAGAGCCACATTTAGAGAGAAATGAAACACACTTTATCTCCGTGTAGGCGAGTGCAGAGCGGAGGAGAGCGTTTCAAGGATCGCCGCTGCCGATCAAAAGCGCCGTCCACCGCTGTGTTTTTGTCTCCTTGTGAACGAGCGGAGAAAAATACAGCCGCTGTTCTGTAAATGTCAAGGTAAAGCGTGTGTGTGTGAGTGAGAGAGAGAGTATCAATACAGAAAAGTAGACTTGGAATGAATAAGTGAGGCTTCAGATTAGGAATATTCACATATTTACCACCTTCTGGCAGCGATCTTAAAGCGTTTACATCATGTTCACATTCGTTTTCCAGATGCGGCTGCAGAAGCCCCCGCTTTCTTTTACCTTAAAATGATTACTTAACAAAACTGTGAGGTTGAGTGGAAATTCTGCAGCAATTACAGATAATCCACTCTGCGGTCGAGTGGGCTGTGACGTAATGCTGCGTGAATGTGTAAATGTTTCCAGAAATGTTGTGCGAAAATCGTCCCATTGCCCTTTTTTTAATCACATAAAGCTTTGCTGTGTTAATGTAAATGAAACATTCATGAGTTTGTGTGTCACATTAAACCGGCACCAACACTCTAGATTAAGGAGTCAGTTAATGTAAAGTACGAGGAAAAGTTAAGAAAGGGAAAAGATTTAAGGCATCACCACAGCGGATCATCTGTCTCCGTCTCCATCTATCCCTAATCATGTTCCTAAATAGTTCCAGATCACAATCTTAATCATAAAACCCCCACAAATCAGCAAGAACATCTACAGACAGATGTGTCCGCCTCCAAGTCCGAGCCTTTAAGTTTTAAATCTGTCTGTAGTTCATTCCAGGCAAAGACAAACCGCAAACAAAAAAGCCTTTTTTTTTTTACCCCTAATTCACTTCTGACCCTTGGGACCTGACCTGAGACTTGTAGGTTAAGACCTGGGACTTGTAGGTTAAGAACTGACCTGAGACTTGTAGGTTAAGACCTGACCTTAGACTTGAAGGTTCAGACCTGAGACTTGAAGGTTTAGACCTGATACTTGAAGGTTACGACCTGAGACTTGGGTCTTAGGTTAAGACCTGAGACTTGGGTCTTAGGTTAAGACCTGAGACTTGTAGGTTAAGAACTGACCTGAGACTTGTAGGTTAAGACCTGACCTTAGACTTGAAGGTTCAGACCTGAGACTTGAAGGTTTAGACCTGATACTTGAAGGTTACGACCTGAGACTTGGGTCTTAGGTTAAGACCTGAGACTTGGGTCTTAGGTTAAGACCTGAGACTTGTAGGTTAAGAACTGACCTGAGACTTGTAGGTTAAGACCTGACCTTAGACTTGTAGGTTAAGACCTGACCTTAGACTTGAAGGTTCACACCTGATATTGAAAGTTCAGAACTGATACTTGAAGGTTTAGACCTGAGACTTGAAGGTTCAAACCTGACACTTGAAGGTTCAAACCTGACACTTGAAGGTTCAAACCTGATAATTTAAGGTTCAGACCTGAGACTTTCTTGTGACTTTCATAATATGTGACCTTCTCTTTCTGATTGTTCAATCCTGGAAGTTGGACACAAGTCTTCCCAGTACTCAGGATCTTTTCTTGTTGCATCTGTCACTTTTCCCCGTGTTGTGACATCCCCACGCTGCCCACCACTTCCTCTGGAGCCACAGAGTTAAAGGACTTTGTAAAGTAGTCTAATAATGGGAACTTCACATTTGGCAGATGCTAAAAAAAGCGTGCAGATGGCACAAAGGAGTTATATCTGTCCTTTGTTTTTTTGCCGGCAGCTTTTCACAAACGCTGACAGCCTCCTTCAGAGTTGCTGAAGTCTCGCAGCCTCCCCGACTGTTTAATTCCCCGGGAACAGTTTGCTCCCACTCTCACGGGGAGGTGAACGCCAGCAACTCATTCCAAGTCTAATATTTAATAATTATTAGAAATAAGATGGTTAGGGGAATAAATCACAGGAGATGAGCTTCTGCTCGAGCTGCACTTTTTAAAAGAAATCTCTCAAAAGTTTCCACTTTCACTCTGGAGCTCATATGAAGCCGTGTTACACAAGTTGTTTCTTAATCAGAATCCCATTCTCTAAAGTTTTTGCAGCCACTCACGACCTTTTTCTCCATTAACGGAGTAGAAGCAGGCAGCCCGCTGTTAATAATGCCCGCCTAATTGAAAGGGCGAGCTCACAGAAGACATCCCCACCTGTTCTTTTCATGATGGATGTGTCATCCCATTGAAGTTTAATAATGTGGCTGTGATTCATGCCTTCAAACAGCCTCGCCACGAACGCAGCACTGAGCAGTTTCAGTAGTAGAAAGTGAACAGAAATGTCGCTTCAACCTTGGTTTTTTTCTTGTGATTTAATAAATTTTGACTTTATTTTTCTAAAAGTTTAAAGTTGTATGTGTGTGTGTGTGTGTGTGTGTGTGTTGCAGTTGTGCAGCACCAGGATTTGAGGAGGACATGGGCGCGAGCAGCAGACAGCGACACAACCGTCACGGCAGAGACGGCAGCATGGAGAAGAGGATGGAGGAGCTGGAGAGGGTACGTACGTTCACTGACCTCTGACCCCTGAACGTACCTCACAAACATAAATTAGATTAGCTTAGGGCTACAAGTTTTCAGACCTTTCAGCATCCTAAATGTTAATATTTTCTGGTTTCTTTGCTCCGTAGAACAAAGAAATCATTAAAACTGAGTTTGAGATTTGAGAATTTTAAGGTTTAAATTTTTTTTGGACCAAATGAATAATCGTGGAATTGAAGAAAAATAACCACGAGATGAATCAATAATGAAAATAATTGTAGATTTGACTTAAGCTTTAGAACACAGAGCATTTAGGCTGCTTGTTTTTCCATTATTATGTTAAATATACATATACAGAGGCTAGTATTTTTATCCTTTTTTATATATATATATATATATATCAATATCTGATATATAAACACAACTGAGCAAAAAGCTTTTTTTTAAAAAAATTTGATTGAATTTGTGAAATCTGGAAATACGTCACAGTTCAAAGTTCACTTGAAAAACTTGAAAATTTTATCGTCTATTTTTGTGGGCAATTCTCGCCGCTCCATTGCGATACACTCACACAAGCGCTCTGGTGAGAGTGAGCGCTTGTCACCATCTAGTGGACTGAAAAGTTAATTTATTTATTTTTTAAATGGTAGTTTAATATTAATTTGTAACATCAGTTAAAATATGCTAACTAAAACAAATAATTGATAATCTACGAACAATATAAACAGCCCAAGAACTTGTTGTATCTTAAAAAATACTGAGATATAGTATGTTTGTTAGATTTCCTACTGAGTAGGGCTAACTGTCTTGATGCTAAGCTTAGCTAAGCGCCATAGTCAAACACAGACATGAATGTTGGACAATAAAGAGAAAGTTCAGCTCAAAATGCTAGCGTTATATAGTTTGTGGTTTTAAAATGAGTTTATAGTCTAAAGGTAAAGGTCGGTGTATATATGAGCTTCTTTTTTTTTGCTGATATGAAGGTGAGTAAATGTGGACATCTGCTTCCAGGCGGGAGAAAAACACCTTGTCAGGTTTTATGGTCTGCCCCGCTGTGAAAAGGTCACAGTCTGTTTCTCCTGAAGGTGGAAAAAGTTTGGAGCAAAAAACTCTGAAGCATCTGAAAACACAATAAAACGTCAGTGTTTTATTGTGTTTTGACACATGTTTATTTTCCTACTGTACCATAACCACAAAAGAGACGTTTACGTTTCCATAACACTGTAATGTAAATGAATTTCATGGAGTTTGTGACTATACATGTGCCAAAAATAACCAAAATCCACGACAAGACAGGACAAAACAAAAACACAGGGCCCTGACCTCAGCTCCATCCACGTTTCGCCTTAGGGGGCGCTATTGGGTCAAGTTTGTGTCCGTAAACGTGTTCAGGGGCGGTGTCTTGTGTCACGTATGAAGTTTCCTGGGGGTTGGTCAATGTATGGCGAAATTATTGGGAACTTCCTGTTATGTGGCGACAGGTCAAAATTCGCCAAACCGACGATGGTTGCCATGGCCACGCCCTTTTGAAGCTGCAAAGTGAAACATAAGATGGTGTCTATACTGGCGATGTAGCCTAACCTAAGTGATATTTACACAACTAAACCCACACAATTCTAACTTTAATCTTAGACTTCTGACAGAATCTTGTGATATTTTTCAGGATTTTGTCAGAATTATAACTTTAACGCTGACTTCAATCTCAGAGATCATAAAATAAATTCAGACTTTAATTTCAGTATTGTGACACCACTCTGATTTGAATTTCAGAATTCAGACAGAATTGTGACTCAAATGTCAGAAATTTAACTTAAATTCTTGGATTCAGTCATAATTATAACTTTAATATCAGCCACAGATTTACTTAGAAATTAAGTGATATTTATTATCAGAAGAAGTAAATCCTAATATTAGTGCTTTCTGCACCAGCACAACCCCAGTCCCTCAGCGTTCTCTGTGCCCTCTGACCTTTAGAAAAGTTTTTTTTTTTTGTTTTTGAGCTGAGTGAAGGTGTCCATCAGCAGCACTTATTTCCGATGAATTTCCACTCGTCCGGCTCTGAGTGGCAGCTCGTGGGTCTGATCTCCGAAATTCTGCTCAGTGTTGTCGTGGTGACGATGACCTTTCAGTCGTACAGTGCAGATCTGTCATTTCCTTTCCCACAATCGCCCTCTGATGGCTGCCGCTGTACAAACTCCACTCTGAATGAAATGTCAGTCAGGTGACTTAAAAAACCCCAACCTTTGTCTTCTTCTTGTTTAAAGTAAAGTAAGAACTTCAGTGTTTCTCAGGGTCCAGAGTCGTTGTTCTGCACATTGTTTATTTCACTTTTATAAAAAGTGTAACAGTTTGGCTTTTTATCAAACCTGAACATTTCAAAAAACAAACTATATTCAGTAAAATAGGTAAAGATGGACAGAAATGTTAAGCCAAATTTAAGGTTTTTAATTTGAGTTCAGTTCAGAAAGATACAAATCCACTCTGGGTTTTGCATCCCTACGGAAGAGGAATTCTGACTCTAATCTCAAAAAAAAAATCTCAGAAATCATCAAAATACTTGACTTAAATTTCAGAGTTCTGACAGAATGTTGAGTTAAATTTCGGGGGTTTGTCAGAATTCTGAATTTAATCTCAAGATTCTGTCAGAATTCCAACTTAAATCCCAAAATGATGTCAAAATTCGGATTTGAATCTTAAAATTCAGTCAAAATTTGTACTTGATCATTTTCAGGATTTTGTCAGAATTATGAATTGAATTTCAAGATTCTGTCAAAATACTGACTTTAATCTCAGAATTCTGGCAGAAATTTGATTTAAATTTTAGAATCCTGTCAATTATTCTGCCTTAAATCTCAGAATTCTGATCGATTGGTGAGATCATTTTCAGGATTTTGTCAAAATTATGAATTTAACTATGACTTTAATCTCAGAAATGAAACAAAATTTTGGGTCAGAATTTGTACTGGAATGTCTGAAGTGTCAATATCATTTTCAGGATTTTGTCAGAATTATGAATTTAATCTCAAAATTCTGTCTGTGTTTGTAGGAACTGGCCAGAGAGCATCAGGAGAACGTGCGGCTGCTGAAGGCCCACGAGGACAAAGACGACCTCATCGGGAAGCTGAAGGAGGAAATCGACCTCCTGAACAGAGTGAGTTCAGCTCACGTCCTTCTCCTCTGCTCTGATGTCTCGTGTTTTTTTGACACTGAGTTTCCACCACACTGAGATTTCCCCACAGTCCATTAGCACGCGGACGTCATCGAGACTTGCATTTTAATCCCCAAATTAGACAAAAAGTCACCGGTGCTTTGGTGACATTTGAAGCCTGAGAAGTCGTCGGTCAGTGTAGAAGGTGACATTTATGTCTTTATTGATTTATCCACCATAAAACCCCAAAAACAAATGTGCCGCTCGCTCGGCGGATGAGAGCGTGATTGTGATCGTCTGAAGAAAATGGAGAATTGTTTTCACTCGCATTTCACAAACACTTCACTTTAAAAAAAGAGCCGCAGTCGTTCGTCTTCGTCCGTGTCTCCTCCTCATGTCAGACGGCCGAGTCTTTATGAAAGAATAAAGCAAAAAAAAACAATGCGATCAATAAGAAAACAGAGCAGCTGAGAGCGAAATCACAAATGCCTGCTTCAACGTTTTGTTTTCACTCCTAAAAAAGCATTAAAATGCCCTCCCATTATCAGGATCACGGCATTTTAACGTCATTATGTGGTTTTTTCACAAATTATCAGCAGGTCAGTGTGTTTTCGTGAGTCGACAATGATTTTTCCATCAGCCTTTGTGTAGAAGAATGACTTTATTTCACAGATACCTACAAAAAATTTATTTTCAGCTAGAGGGCACGATATGTCATCTAAGAAAAACACTTTTTATACTCATAATTCAAAACAAAAAGAGCTCCACTCTGATCACATGGTATAAACGGTAGAATATATAATACAGTACTGATTTTTCCACCACGGGAAGCTTGCGGACCATTGGTGGTACACATGCCACAGGTTGAGAACTGTTTCTTGTATTGATCGGCCTAAGACGGGCAAAAATGAATGTCCAGGCAAACTGATGTAAAGACAGAAATCCACCCCAGGTTTTCCAGAGGTTTGAGCCTTCAGAGTTCAGTTCAGTTCAGAATTCTGGATTTTACTCTCAGAATTCTGACTTAAATCTGTCAAAATCCTCACTTTAATCTCAGACTACAAAAGTTTGGGTCATTAATGTTTTTATGGTCAGTTTGTTTTCTCCTCTCACCAGCAGGTTAAGAGGTCAGAGAGCTAAAACCTCCCTGAAGCTGTTGACCTTTAACTCCTTTTCCTTAACTTACAGCCAGTTTCCAACTTATTTTAGTCTCTATACAGAAAGTAATGAGGTTGAAATTGCAGAAATTGGTCAAAATTCTGACTTTAATCCCAAAATGTTCGTCAATCAACGTCAATTGTCGAACATCAGCTGCCCTCAAATTGCTTCAGAGTAAGTTCTCCTTTTCCCTTAAAAACCAATTCTTCCTTAACTTACAGCCCTTCTTTTGCTTCCCCTGGAGAGCCAATCAGACGTAGACACGGCAGAGCGAGTTCATGTGTTCACGTTCCGCAAACAGGTGGAGTGAATGTTGCCGAGGTTATTATCTGGACTTTATGAGACGCTCTCCGCGAGCCATCGGCAAACACAAAGACGGCAATATGACGAGTGACTGATAACATCACGCCGCGCACAGGAAGCGAAATAATAAATAAATAAACGGCTCTATGTGAGGACGGTGGACGCGCTGATAGCCATCAGAAATGGCCCCCGCCGCAAGAGGCTCCTGCAAGATAACAGCTGACACAGTGTGTGTTGAATCTGTGGCGGAGGATTGAAGCTGGAGAAGTTTGTTTTTTAGAAAGATAACTCTCTGTGATATATGAAGACAAAGATTATGTCTTTAAAGAGGACACAACTCTGTCCATGCGTCCTACAAGACGGCAAGTTTGTTTTTGGCCACTAGGGGGCAGAATTGTTCACGTTGATGTTCATAAAGCGAGACGTTATTTACTTTTGCATAAACTAATGTGGACTTTGAGCGAGTGAGACAGGTGATACAAATATGACAGAAAAAATAACACGGTTAATAAAAGTAAGTAAATTAAGTCCTAATTATAAAATATACTTTTTCAGAGCAGGAATTCTAATAACACTTAAGTATTATCAATTTTAATGTAGATATTATGGGGTAAAAGTTTTCCAATACCAATTTATTGCCCGATTTACATGTTTTATATGTGTATTTTCTTTTGTAAATAAATATACTGTATATAACAAAGTGATAAATAAAAACAAATTATATGAAAAAAAATTAACTTAATTCATACCCTGAACTGTAAAAAATAACTATATCAATACAAATACAAATTGATTTTGTAAAAGTAACCTCACATGCTGTAAAATGTACTTTTATTGCACAGCGTACACGTTTTCTACATTATATAACAAACAAATAGCGCAATATTTCAACAGCAAATGTGTTTTTCTGAAGCGTTTATTATGTAAAATTAAACTTTTCATAGCATTAAACAAAGAGGCATACTAATACATATGTGAATGAGTCATATTAACTCATAAACATTAGGTTTTCAAGTCTTGTTTCTGGTCGCCTGGCAAATATAAGACCAAAATTTGATCTATTTTTGCTCCGGTTTTGGTCACCACCACCTACTTAATCAGTCTTAGTGGTAAACTGTGACTTTCTAGCTAAATGTGACATGATATTTCCCACTCACCAACTTTGTCTCTTGTCTTGTTGTTTTTGAAGGACCTGGACGACATCGAGGACGAGAACGAGCAGCTGAAACAGGAGAACAAGACTCTGCTGAAGGTGGTGGGTCAGCTGACCAGGTAGAGTCGCTGCACACGGCACAAACCTCCCGCCTCGGCTCTCATTTCTCCACCACGACCTTTATTTGTATTTGTACACGTTAAATCTGTCTCTGTGTCCGTCAGAGGTGAAATCTGTAACAGCTGGCGCTCTCCTGTCATCATATAAATATTTAATGTAAATGTCTTGTATATACTGTAGGCCATTCAAGATCCAGCTCACTTTTGATTTTTCTTAGCTAAAGTGCTGCAAGAACAAGCACAAACTCAGTCTTTTTTTAAAAAAAAAAACTTATTTTAGAGGCTTTTAATAAAAATAAAGGGTAAAAGTCTCAGTGTTGACATTTCCACGACAACAATCAGAGGTTTATTATATTTTTACTTCCTCCATTATTCCGTCATTACTTATCTCACTGATTTAGAGAGATTTAAACTGCACATTTTCAAAATAAAAGCCTTTTTAAAGGTCCAGTGTGTAACATTTTGGGGGGGGTTATGAGCAGAAATTCAATATACTTAACATTTGTTTGCACTTTTTCACATTTGATAAACGATTAACAGTTTCCGTCATAATTAGGGTTTTTGGACTGTTTCATATTTCACGTTTATTTCTTTTTTTTGATATCCAATCCACTGATTTTTTTTTCATACTGACTAATTTCCAGTATTTTTGCTTTAAAGTATATTGCATTCTTAAGCTTTTTATGGAGGTTATTTTACAGCAGCTTACGACACAAACTAAGAAGAGCGACGTCCTTTCTGGTTTATAGAGGCCACCATAGTTTCTTTACACGCTGCAGGAAGGGGAGAAATAAGTGGAGGCGTCCTCCGTTTGCTGCAATCTGCTGAGTCACCATTAGATGTCACTGTTTCTTACACACTGGACCTTTTGAAAAAAATACATTTTAAAAAAATATATCAATAAATCAGAGGTCTTAACCTCAAATGACCTAGGGTTAAAAAAGACATCGGAATGATCTTTATGACGATATTTCACAGGATTTCAAAAATATGACGCAAAATCAATTGGATGATTGAAAAATAACCTACAGAAATAACGCTGCAATAAATAAACGCTGGAACTTTTCCAAGATAATGTAAATGTTTTGTCAATGAAGAGAATCAAAGATTTTAAAATGATAAAGTCGGACTTTTTACGCATTTTTAACATCGGCTTCTGCTCTGTTATGTCTGAGGGTGCAACCCTTGTCTCGTATAAACGATGATGTGCATTTTTCTCGTTTAAGGTTGCATTATATTTGACTCACGCGGTGCTCCGTCTGTGGCACGAACTGAAGGAACATATTATTATTGTTATTATTTGAAATGCATCTCTTTTTGTTTAACTCAAGGGAAACAGGTTTGACTGGTAGAAGGTGATTTTATTTTTTGTTCTTGTTTAGATGATGATTTTATTCCAGTGAGGGGCTGCGGAGAATAATCTATAGGTTTCACACACACGCACACATTTATAGTGCCCTCTAGTGGAACAGTGAGGCTGATTCCTTCATTTTTTTGCCATGGATAGAAACAAGTAGCCAACTTTCCTTGATGGAGGTAATAGTAGCTAAAGCCAGCAGCAAGCTAACACCAGCAGAGGTAGCAAGCTTAACTCCCCTTGATAAATGTAGTATGTGAGGTAATAGTAGCTAAAGCTAGCAACAGGCTAACACCAGCAGAGTTAGCGAGCTTAACTCCCTTTGATAAATGTAGTATGTGAGATAATAGTAGCTAAAGCTAGCAGCAAGCTAACACCAGCAGAGTTAGCAAGCTTAACGCCCCTTGATAAATGTCGTATGTAAGGTAATAGTAGCTAAAGCTAGCAACAGGCTAACACCAGCAGAGTTAGCGAGCTTAACTCCCTTTGATAAATGTAGTATGTGAGGTAATAGTAGCTAAAGCTAGCAGCAAGCTAACACCAGCAGAGTTAGCAAGCTTAACTCCCCTTGATAAATGTCATATGTGATGTAATAGTAGCTAAAGCTAGCAACAGGCTAACACCAGCAAAGTTGGGCAAGCTTAAATTCCCTTAATATTACGTTCCACTTCTTGCCCTCTGATGAACTCCTTTGTTGTGTTTGGGGTCTTTATCTTGCTGCATGTTTTTTTTTGTCAATGGATGGCAAAAACAAGGGAATTGGCCTCTCACTGTTCCAATACTTTGGAGGGCACTGTATATTCTGTATATATAGAAGAAACCTGTCTCTCTCTCACACACAAACACTCCCACTCTCTTTCCACCACATTATGCATGTACAGAAGATTAAGTCATTTAATAAAAGTTTGATTATCTCTCTCCTCAGTCGACTCGCTTGTGTTCATTACGACTAATTTGATGTGATGATGCCACTGAGTCGGTAATGCAACGTGACGCCGCGCACACACACACACACACACACATGATGACTCAACATGCCAATCACCCGCCTCGACGCCTGCAACAGAAGCATTAAAAACCTCCCTCTCCTTCCACAGAACCTCAACACTGAGCAGCGTTAAATCCCTGATAGGACAGAAGAAGAAGCATCAATGTGAGAAATGTATCAGCGCTAATGACGACTACATTTCCCAGATAATGTCTTCTTCCCCTCTCTCTCTCTCTCTCTCTTTCTGTTCTAAGTGCTGGAAGGTCTCACCCTCTCTCTACATAATCCCTATTAGCATTTTTATAGAAAGTGTTGGGGATTTTTTTGTGATTTCGTTGATTCACTGCTGCCTGTGAAGAAAATATCACAGTCCTCTGCGTCTCGTCGTCGCTCGGTAAATTACAGGTTTGGCTGAGTGTGAATGTTGCTCGCCTCGGCGTCATGTTGTGATGGAGAAAGAAAAAAGCTAGAAATGTAGAGTTATGACATAAGGAGGTCGCCACAGTCACGGAGGTTTTGACACAAAAGGTTTATTCAAAGTCTTGGAAATCAATCCGTCAGCTTTTGAATATGATTTTAAATCTTCACACTCAACAGTTATCATTTATAATATAATCTGTCAATTTTTCTAAAGGAAAGTCGAGTATTGGTTTTTGATTTTTTGGAAATGATGTGTTTGCTGTTGTGAAGGTCTAAAGCATCTTGTTAAAAGAAAAAGCAGAAATAGATTTTTTTTGGCAGGAAAACAACTGTTAATGAAGAGAAACAGAGCTAAAATTTCTTCGTATCCAAAAATATCTCGTCACTTTAGGGAAATGGAGTAAAATTTCTTAAATTTAAATCTCTTTTTTATGCATTTTTTTAATGGATTTATATTTTAATGACAAATTAAATTTCTTCGGGTTAATTTAAAAAAAAAATCGGGCCACATTTTTGTTTTTACGTGAAACAGTCTTGTCAATTTAAAACAAAACAAAACATATTTTAAAGATCTATTCAATTCAGAAAAAAAAAATAGTTTTAAGATAAAATATTATCTAACTTTTAGGAAACCTGAGCTAGAAGAAGTTTACAGGTCAGTGCAATAACATACAACATGAATCCCATTTCTCAGTTTCATGTCTTGTGCTACAGTGACCTGGCAGTACCGCGTTGCCACGTCGGTGCAGAAAAACCTGGAATAACAAGGGTTTGGAAAACCTGCTTGCTCTTCCTTCAACACCTGGACCTCATGTGGAGCTGCTGCCCTTTGTCCAAATGTCCTGTAAAAGTCAGTGGGACGGATGGACGGACAAAATGCTCACAAACGGACAGGAAACTACTAATGACGGTCCAGAGGTCTGACATTTACTAAATGGCATAATTTCACTTGTGTGGCAGCGACGAGCCAAGGACGACCAACGCTGATTATTATGAAACTGAATGTTGTGAAACTCTAAATAATAGTAAAATTATAACACTATAATGGATTTAAAGAAGCGTTTATACATCCGAACAAGTGAAAACCAGCGGCTGTTACATTTAATCTGAGCATTTTCTCATCGATGTGACCCATTTTTCATCAGAGCGACTGTCAGGATGACTTCTGTCTGCTCCTCCGTCACCTCACAAGCTATTATCCTATAAAAAGACGACACTACAAACCCATATTCTGCTCTTTCTCCCTCAGTTTTCATGTCATTTCTTTGTCCTCTGACTCTTTTGCTTCTGCTGGTTCAGATCTTTTAAGGCAGACAAAATGAAAATATGTAAAAAATAGACTTTCCTAGTTTAGCTGGCTACAGCTTATTAGCTTATTATTGTAGCTAACAGCTCATAAGCGCTCCAATCCATGCTAATGCAGGAATGCTACATTGGTTGTAGAACGGCTGATAGCATCAAGCTACTTATGCTAACCTGTCTAAAAGTAAAAGAGGTCACCTTCATCCATGTTCTCTTCTTCAGCTCTCGTCTGTGCTTGATTACTGATCGGATTTTCTCCTCGTTTAGCTTTACTGAAGTAGCATTTCTGAGGTGCCATGTTAGCCATCACCTTTGCTTGTGTAACCTGATTGTCCCACCCCTTTGCTGTCATTGGCTGCAGGACCCAGAGCAAATGATGACTTAAAGTTAACCTACCTGTCCACTAGAAACCTCTCTGTTCTACAGGTGACTGATATTTTTAATTTTTGTGACAATGCAATGGCGTGAAGAGGATTTTAAGCAATATAATTAAAAGAAAACACTCCCACACTAAATTTAAACCATCACAACATGTTGACAACGTGCTTCACTGCATTTTCCTCTCACACACTCTCATCTGTTTTCATGCTCCTCCCTGGAAACCTCCCTCCGCCACGCCTCACTTCCCGTTCTCCTCCAGTTGGGGGCAGCGTTCCCAGCCGGCAGCTCCACCGTCAGTGTGACACAGAGAAGCAGCCGGCCTATCTTCCCAGGCTTATGTGCTCAGTGATCCTCGGAGACTGTAGCTCTCCTGGTGGAACACCCTCGTAATACACGAGACGCGGTCACAAGGTGAGTGTGGGAATCCTGCACCGAATCCTGGAGATGGAAGCCGCTGTTTCATAACGACCTGCGGTTTGTTGTCACTTTATCTCAGCGGAGCTCCTTCTGTGTCACCGCTGATGCACTCTCTGTCAATTAACCGTTGCATAACAGGCCGCTTCCTCCACGTCACGCGCGGCTGTCATGGATCCGCACGGGTCACTATGATTATCATAACCTCTCATTTACGCATGTTCTGTTGCAGGTCTGTTATTGACGAGATCAGAAATGCTCTCCATTCTCTTCACTTGTTGTTATTTCCGTCCGTCGTCGGCCTCATCCATTTTAATGAGCGCCGGTCCTCCAGAGAGCACGGGAGCATGTGAATTTGAATGTTGTTGATGACTCACAAAGTCCGTGCCAAAGCAGAATGTGAGGCAGCACTGAGGGAGCATCCGCAACCTCTGAAGGTCACTCCGCACTGTTACCATGACAGCGCTGGCCTCACGCGGAGAACTTGTCCCCGTCTGAATGTGAGTTCCCGTTGTTGCGTGTCGCGTGATTTTGAAGAAGGGGGGCTGGCTGTCTTGGGACGACTTTACTAAAACAAACATTAACTCTTGTTTGATTGTGTGAGCGCACACACACACACACTCACAAACATGTGCATCTCCCCTCCTTCTCTCCTCCCTCCTCCTCATCAACACTAGCGAGGCAGCAGGGGAGAGGCAGAGGTGCATGTTCATCCCTGAGCTCAGTCTCATTCTGAGCTTCTCCCCTGGGAAGGACTCACACCAACACACACACACACACACCAGCATCATGAAGCAATCTGACAGAGACACATAAAAAAAGCACCGTTTCTGGTGTTTGTAGACCAGGGTCAGGAATAAGTATGGAATCAGAGCAAAATGCCCTTGAAAAATCTGAAATTGCCCTTGAAATCATGCCCCTGTAAAGGAGATCTCAGCTCGGCTTGGAACCTTGTCAGAGCAGGTACTAAAAAAAGCACCAGGTTACTATCACTGATGGGAAAGACAAATAAAACGAGTAGAGTCGAGCCGAGTCGTGCTAGGACAAAAAAGCAGAAATGACGAACCATCATTTGTTCGCGTCTTTCATTTGAAAACTGGTCATGCAAAACTATCAGACCTGACATTTGGCGGGGACAAAAATGACTTCTGAAACTACAACCTGTTTGCTGTCGTCTCAATTTATTACTGCAATGTTGCCTCCGTCTGTCTTGACACGAAACAAATCACTTCCTGTGTGCAGTGGGGAATTGTTGCCGGGCGACACTAGATTTGCTATTCTGGGAGAGTGCTATTGGAGCTGATATAGGCTTAATTGGCGTCTTGTGAACTGATCTGACAATGGTTTGGATGTAACCGAACGGCCCGTTAGACAGACATGTAATTGTGTGTTGTAATACAAACAACACCAAATATTCCTCCTCCATGGCAGCAAGCAAGAGCTTATGTTCACAGAACATAAAATAAAATACCCCACAGGTGTGTGGGGTATTGGTTGTGTGTACCCAGCCGTCTTTTGACCTGGTGGGGACTCAAGTGGGTAGCAAACCAAGTTGGTCATTGGTTGCCCTAAGTTTGGGTGTTCCCATACCGGGAGTAGAACCCGGGTTGCCTGGGTGAAAACCAGGAATCCCAACCGCTAGACCATATGGGACCATGTACTTATGAGGTAGGTAAATTAGCCTCCTTTGTTTACAATCTGAATTGATATTTTTTGTTCTTGGAAACTAGAAAGAAAAGTTGAATCAGTGCAACTTCATCCATCCATTTTCTGCCACTTTATCTTCCACATTTGCCAGGCCATCGCAGGGCCACATATAGAGACAAACAACCATTCAACAGTCAATTTAGAGTGTCCAATTAACCTAATCCCCACATTGGATGTTTTGGACTGTGGGTGGAACCTGGAGAAGACCGACCCACACGGAGAGAACATGCATGCAAGTTAGATGTTCCCATACCGGGAGTCGAACCCGGGCCGCCTGGGTGAAAACCAGGAATCCTAACCGCTAGACCATATGGGACCACGTATCTACGAAGTAGGTAAATTAGCATCTCGTTTTCATTTGGTTACAATCTGAATTTATATTTTTTGTTCTTGGAAAAACGTTAAATCAGTAAAACTTCATCCATCCATTTTCTACCACTTTATCTTCCACAGGAGGGTCGCGGGGGGTGCTGTGCCAATCCCAGCTGACATAGGACGATAGACGGGATACACCCTGACAGTTTCCCAGGCCATCGCAGGGCCACATATAGAGACAAACAACCATTCAACAGTCAATTTAGAGTGTCCGATTAACCTAATCCCCAAATTTGATGTTTTTGGACTGTGGGTGGAACCCGGAGAAGACCGACCCACACGGAGAGAACATGCAAAGTCCATGCGGAAAGCCAAGTTCCCTTTCCACATGGCCATTGGCTGCCCTAAAATTGGATGTTCCCATACCGGGAGTCGAACCCGGGCCGCCTGGGTGAAAACCAGGAATCCTAACCGCTAGACCATATGGGACCACATACGTGTAAGGTAGGTAAATTAGCATCTCGTTTTCATTTGGTCACAATTTGAATTGATATTTTTTGTTCTTGGAAAAACGTTAAATCAGTAAAACTTCATCCATCCATTTACTGCCACTTTATCTTCCACAGGAGGGTCGCGGGGGGTGCTGTGCCAATCCCAGCTGACATAGGACGATAGACGGGATACACCCTGACAGTTTGCCAGGCCATCGCAGGGCCACATATAGAGACAAACAACCATTCAACAGTCAATTTAGAGTGTCCGATTAACCTAATCCCCAAATTGGATGTTTTTGGACTGTGGGTGGAACCCGGAGAAGACCAACCCACACGGAGAGAACACGCAAAGTCCATGCGGAAAGCCAAGTTCCCTTTCCACATGGCCATTGGCTGCCCTAAAATTGGATGTTCCCATACCGGGAGTCGAACCCGGGCCGCCTGGGTGAAAACCAGGAATCCTAACCGCTAGACCATATGGGACCACATACGTGTAAGGTAGGTAAATTAGCATCTCGTTTTCATTTGGTCACAATTTGAATTGATATTTTTTGTTCTTGGAAAAACGTTAAATCAGTAAAACTTCATCCATCCATTTTCTACCACTTTATCTTCCACAGGAGGGTCGCGGTGGGTGCTGTGCCAATCCCAGCTGACATAGGGCGATAGACGGGATACACCCTGACAGTTTGCCAGGCCATCGCAGGGCCACATATAGAGACAAGCAACCATTCAACAGTCAATTTAGAGTGTCCGATTAACCTAATCCCCACATTGGATGTTTTTGGACTATGGGTGGAACCAGGAGAAGACCGACCCATACGGGAGAACACGCAAAGTCCATGCGGAAAGCCAAGTTCCCTTTCCACATGGCCATTGGCTGCCCTAAAAATAGATGTTCCCATACCGGGAGTCGAACCCGGGCCGCCTGGGTGAAAACCAGGAATCCTAACCGCTAGACCATATGGGACCATGTACATGTGAAGTAGGTAAATTAGCCTCGTTTTCATTTGGTTACAATCTGAATTGATATTTTTTGTTCTTGAAAAGTTAAATCACTAAAACTTCATCCATCCATTTACTGCCACTTTATCTTCCACAGGAGGGTCGCGGTGGGTGCTGTGCCAATCCCAGCTGACATAGGGCAATAGACGGAATACACCCTGACAGTTTGCCAGGCCATCGCAGGGCCACATATAGAGACAAACAACCATTCAACAGTCAATTTAGAGTGTCCGATTAACCTAATCCTCACTTTGGATGTTTTTGGACTGTGGGTGGAACCCGGAGAAGACCGACCCACACGGAGAGAACATGCAAAGTCCATGTGGAAAGCCAAGTTCCCTTTCCACATGGCCATTGGCTGCCCTAAAATTAGATGTTCCCATACCGGGAGTCGAACCCGGGCCGCCTGGGTGAAAACCAGGAATCCTAACCGCTAGACCATATGGGACCATATACTCATACATCTGTTGTCAAACATTTCCATTAAAATGTGGCGCAAGTTCTGACCATATTTTTCAAAGATTCTGTAAAAGAAAATGTGCATTTATTTGTGTTTCCAGCAACTGCTGTAAAGTAAGTGTTCAGAGCGAGATCACTGACATAAACACTAGGTGGCGCAAAAGCCTGGATCGCCACAGAAGGGTAAGAAGGAAAGGCATATGTTGATAATAAAAGATCACGTTTGATTGACCTTATTTTTCCAGTACAGCAAAATGTGGAAGCAGAAGTTGACGGATATTGTTACCACATGATTTCCAAACATCCTCGCATTAATGTCGTATTCAAAAAACTTTTTCCAAACTTTTTTTTTGGCCAATTAAAAATATGAACAGAAACAGGCTGACCCTCCATCAAAGTCTAAAATAAAAGCTGTCAAAGACTTTCTATTCATGCTTGGAAGATTGACTGTACTGGGACATTTACTGACAGTACAGGACACATCCATCATTAGGTCACTTAATAAACTGTTATGACAGAGCAGTTGGCATTACATTTCACTCTAAGTGGTATTTAAAAGGTCTTAAATTTGATGCCCCGATGGAGGAAACGGGGGTATTTCCCCAACATTTGATAAAAGTGCCTTGGAAATGATCCAAAATGCCTGTGAAACACATTTTACTTAAGAACGGAGAGAAGAAGCGGGGGGGAAAAAAAGGAAAAGGCCAATTCATTTCCTTCCCTGCTGTGTCGACGCCAAAGTTTTATGTCTCTGTTCCGCCCGACAGTATGTAAACAGAGCGGTGAATGGACTCCGTGCAGATGGTTTACACAGACACATATACTAATCATCCATCTGTCATCTGCACTTACTCTGAAAAATGGCTGTCAGCCACTGAATGTGGCCGCGTCCTCCGTCCTCTTTGTCCTTCCATTCATCCATCAGCCATCGCCGCCCACAGCTGAGGGCTATACGTGCAACGGCAGAGAGGCAGAGAGAGACAGAGAGAGAGAGCTCACAGGTGGTTTTAGCTTGCTGAGTAGAAGAAGGAGTGCAAAGGTTCATCCATATATGCATGACTATTCCCATGGCAGCTCACCGGGGAGCTGACTTCACACGACGCTCTAACAAGGCAATTATCCTCGTTGGGTTTCATTCCACTCCAGCACGACTAGGTTCACTGTCCTGGAGGGTTTGGACCTTCAGTTGCTGGAAGTCTTCTACCACCACCCCTGCCCACCCCAGACTCGGGCTCATACAGGCTGAACAAGATTAATGTTCACGTGTGAAAGGCCACGTGGGCGGTTTTAGGGTGTTTCAACCCATTGACTGCACTAAAACGCACCCACATGTATGTTTGTCTCAGGGTATTAAATAAAATAAATAAAATCAGATTTCAACAAAAGAAGACGTAGTCGCCAAGGACAGTCATCCGAGCCTCTACCTGGCGACCCTCAAGTTTTGAGAAGTTTTTGCGTCCTTTCTGGTAAGCGGAGGCCACCGTAGTTCCCTGACATGCTTAGGAACGGGAGGTCCTATCAGTCTCATCATTAGATGTCACAAAATCTTACGTTAAATATTTGGCATTTTCCAAAGATTTTATACCTTCAAGATAAGAGGACTTTAAATTGGCTGGAGGACAGAAACAGTAAGTCACTTTGAGACAGTCTACAGTCTTAAGACGGGTAAGAAAATATGATTCATTTAATTCATTTCATTTTCAGTTTATTTGTACTGTATGTTCCAAGTCCTGAGTCGTTTGGTTCATGTCATTCTGTCTCTTTGTCTCCTCTCGTCTTTCCTGTCACTGTCAAAACAAGAAAATTGACACAAACAATGTCACCAGAAGATCCACTTAGTAGCTCTCAGCTGTATGACATCATTTTACTTGGACGCTGGCCTTTTGTGGTCTATTTTTATGACCTTAATTGTCTGTCTCTGCTTTCGAAACATGTGAGATCACTCACACAGGTAAGATAGATGTAGATACAATAAACTATAATTCGGATGCTGCAAACATTTGCTTCGTCCTCTCTATCTATGTTGATGTTTTTTTTTTTTTTGCTCGAGTCCACTACTCTGACGTGATCTTCACTCTCTCTTCGGTTTTCTCCGCCGTGCTTCACTGGAGCGTTACAACGCTGACATTCAGACACGCTAGGCTGAGACAGACACCCAGAGCATCGTGGGCAGGCGACACATGGCTGAAAAGGTCGTGTCTCCACGTGGTGCTACCCCATGATCCCGCACTATGGCAGGAAAAAATCCACTGGGTGCACGATGGTATAGATCCAGTAAAGGCTATACAGTTCCTGGTATGGACGTGGCTTTCAGGAAGACATGTGGATACTGACCTTTAACACGGAGAGGCAACACAGGAAGAGCAATCACCAAATGTCATTATCCTTCTATTATGTGTCTTATTGTAGGACAGCCTGTATATTAAGATGCTTTCCCCAGATATGGGGGGGAGGGGGGGGGTCACCTTGACAGGCTTTTTTTCTGATTCAATAACCACGGCGTCTGGAATCTGTCACATCAGATGTTAAAATCACTGCCAGTCCACAGGAGATGGGACTGTGGCGTCCATCTCCGGAGAAATGTCACCCCGACTGTGGCACACATGGAGGAATAGATACAATATCTGGGGCATGAACGGACTGGAAAAGCACACTTTGTGGTCTAGTTGAGATAATGGCAGGCTGTGAGGGGTGAGCATTGTGGGGAAGCATTGTGACGATGGTTGTGAAACTCCTCTCCAAAGCCATTAGTGATTAGATAAGGAGTGGAGATCGACTTGTAATGATGCTCTCATGCATGTTCTCTCTCTCTCTTCAGCCTCAGCCAGATGAAAGACAGCCACGTCCTCACAGAAGCCTTTGTTGTCCACATTATTTTACTCCTCCACCACCTGCACTTGCACCTGCCTGCTTTGATCACTGCTTATTTGTCAGAAATATGGACTTGAATTATTCTTTGCACTGAAATGTAAAAAAAAAAAAAATGCCAGACCTCATTAAGGTACTTGTGAGGTTGAAGTGACACCATGTGACCCAATCATAGCCTCAAATCCACCACTATTGTCATAAAAAAAGCACCGTTTATTTTATGATTTATATAGTATGTCCATCTGGACACAAGCTCATGGACATGTATTCAGTCTTTTGAATGAAATGACACATTATCATTTCAGAGCACCAACATATAACAAATATATTGAAAAGAAAGAAAAATGTAAGAATTTGTCCTCGTTGTCTAGGCAACAGCTAAATGGATGTTAGCAGGTCAAAGTGACAGAGAGAGAAAAGATGAGGCGCTTAGGCTAAACGTTTTTCTATAAATGAACACATTAATAAAAAAATAAATAACTCATTATAACTTGATATTAAGTGGTGGGTTTGAGACCTGTGTCCTAAAGCGTTCAGTCATGTTTTTTAGTAAACTATATCACTGAATTTATCCGCTAATAATAGTTCATCACTTTTTGCTGCTACTGCTGCTAACCCTAGCGAGTTAGCCCCACCTGGTGGCTAACTAACGAGCTAATTACATCATTAGTTGAACGCTAAACACTGGACACGCCCCTTTGCACGGCAGCCATTTTGTCACTTATGTTAGGTGGAGAATCACAGCAGTGACTGTGAGCCACATTAGCAAGACCCCCTCTGTTCACGTCATGTACAGTGAAATAACATTCACTCTAAGACCGAAGAAGTGGAAATAAAACTTCATGGGATTGATTTTTTTCACCTGTGGTTTCTCTACTGTGTCAAAACGGCTGTTCCATTCTCCTGCTGTCCTTCTGTGAGGGCTCTGCTAAGATGCTAACAGCCTCAACACCAAGGTGAGTTTACAATTTCCTGTTTATTTCGGCTAACACTGTTAACTTAAGTGTGAGTGAAATAACGTTTCAGTCCTGCTTTATTTGTTTTGTTGATGTTTGAAGTTGTAGTTTGTTCCTGGCCATGTTTTAAAAGCTGAATTTCATTAGTTTTAATGGATAATGGATTGTTGTCATTCCTTGTAGTGGCTGTGTTCATCTCTGTTAGGCCTCTGGTTGTTGTGTCTGAATAGCATTGGCTGTAGCTTTGTGGTTGTTCTGGGTACCAGCCTTTTTTGTTGGACATTTTTTTTTTTACTTCCTCAAGATATTGTGTAGAGAGTCATGTTGTTTTTCCTCAAATGCAGAATAAAGAGCCATATCCTCACTCAGACGAGAGGATACCACTTTAGTGCATCCGCAACTTGATTATTTCTGATGGAGAATATCGTTGCACAATATTTCGTGAACTTTTCGGTCTATAAGTCACTCCTGTGTTGTCGCACTGGAAAAAAGTCCAAACTTGTGTGTATAAATGGTCAGTTGCTTGTCAATGAACATGGTGTAATCCATGTACAGTGGCCACGGTCTAACAAAAAATTGGCACAGATGACCTCCACTCCTCTTTGTGCTACGTTTATTATTTCTTCAATTTTCTCTCGCTGTCCAGACACCTGTATTGGTCTCCGGGGTGTAAAGCTACAACATTGTCCTTTTCAAAATCACCACCTTTCAGAAGTATTCATTTTGAAATATAGATATTACGACTTCAGTAAAAAGGCATTTTTGTTGAGAGAATCCTCTGGAAATGAAAGTATTTGGAAGGTTTGTGTTCTCAAAGCACAGTAACAGACATTTTAATTAGGGACTAATTAAAATGTCTGTTATTGAGAGGTTTTAATGCAAAAAATGGTGCCGTATGTGCAACTAGAGCATTTGACGTGTGAAAATTATACTGTAGATGGAAGTGAATTGCCCAGGGAGCCTCATAAATAAAAAAAAGCATGTATTTGCACGTTGTTGCAGCAATGTAGAACAGCTAGTACTGGAGGGCATATTACTAAAATTAGAAAACTACCTCTGACTTGAGGGTACACACATTTTTTATCACCTTTTTTTTTTTTTTTTTTTTACACTGCTTTACAAGCCTTTCATTTCTGAGCCTTCATGTTCTTACTTTTGGATGCTTTCAGGGTTTGGCAGTTCTCTCTGTGAATTCCCCACATGATGTCCATTCTTTAAAGCTTTTACAGCCGGCCTTTGTCACTTTATCGCGAGAGAGGCGTTTCAGCGGGTTGTTCGCCTCACAAAAGCGGCCAAAGTCATTGCACAGTATACGGAAAGAAAAAGCTGGGAGTGCTACACTCTCAAACTGTCAAGACAAGGCTGCAGAACTCCTTTTGCTTTTAATCACGTTATGGCAGCTTGAGGATTGCAATGCATGCTGGGGGATCTGGTCTATAGGATCCGAGGACTGACATGAAATCTGTAGGATTAGTGTATGGGTAAGACGACACATCTATAGTGGTTTCGCACAATGGCCGCCGGCGCAGGCGTGGGATACCCGGAGCAGTTGGTCACGTGTTGTTTCACGGTGAATCCACATTTTTCAAATGATAAGCCATTTTTTTCCCCCTCTACTGTATCTCCTGTGTGTGGATATCAACTATAAACAGGCTGAATAACTCACTTGATCTTAGGATCAGAACAAACGGCTGTTTGGTTTGCATTTGCAGTCAGGTGAGGGAAATGTGGCAGCGGGGAATGGGAAGCCACTCGACCGTGGGCTCTGTTCAGTATGCGACTCCAGCGAACAGAGAGATGAGCTGTAATCAGCTCTCCCACTCTCACCGGTCCATGCTGTGGAAGTGATTGGTGAACTCAGTCAGACTCGGCTGCGAAGAGATAAATAAGTTTGACAACAGATACAAGAGAAGAGGTTATTGTGCACATGTGGGATGGATGTTGTTAGTGTTAATATCAATACTGATACTGACAGTGCCTCTGCTTAGCCATATGATATTGATTAGTTTGGTTTTTGTGCTCATTCTGGATTTGCAAGCTGAATGGAAACACGAATGATTAGAAAAAGTCTTGAATTTCCTATAAAAGTTTTCACACCTGGACCATTGAGGAATTGGTGAATTGAAGGATATCTCATTATCTGATTGAAATTGAGCAGCACATGATAGTCGGGAAAGGTTCACTATGAATCCATACTTACATTGATCTCTAACATAATGTTTGTGGATAATTGAGTCTTCATACGCCTCACTGTGCTCAGAAGTTAATGCGGCGCAACACAGTGCATTTAAGTGATTGCATAAGTAACGTATCATTGTTTCCGTCCGCCGCCTCACTGAACTGTTAATAACCGTTAACACAAACTGAGAGGTGTGTTGTTATTCACTGTGTAACTTAGTAATGCATTCTTATTTCCTTTTTTTTTTTTTTTTTTTTAATGACAGCATTTCTTTCTAATATCCGGGGTCAAGGGCCTCTGTTTTGAAAATGTCCTAAATATATAACATGTATTCAAACTACTGTTGTACAACCTTCTGTTAACAAGCACATACTTTAGAGTGAAATGTATATACTGTATATATACAATTCAAGGTCAGCTATGGCCTTCAGAGTAAAATAAAGTCATAGATTCAGTAAAAAACCTCCTGGCAAAAAAAAAAAGTTAGAAGATAAGAGTCTGTCTGCAAATGCCAGGCGAGGGAAAGGAATATTTTAGGGTTTCTTGAAGTGTGATTCTGTGAGGTAATGACAACAGTCAGCGTTTTCGCATTCGCCCTAACTGACCTTTGCCCGTCCTCTGTGCCTGGAATTCGGCAGGGTTGCTCAGTAACTGCCTGAAAATCAGATTTAAGCCACTTATCAAACGGCTCACCTAATAAAAATCTCTACCTGCTTCAGTCAATGATGTCCTTAGCCCTTTTGTTTTGCTGCTCGTCTCTGCTGCCTCGTGGTTAGTTTGTGTCACTTGCGGGATTATTATTTGGCTCACGTTGTATCAGAGTTGTGGTCTGGCACGGCTGAGAGAGGTGATGGAAGAACGGGATGAAATTGGTACAAAAAAACAGAGGTTATGAAGGTTGGGTTGTGAATATTTAAATCTGAAAATATGATTGAAAACAGAGAAATAACAAGAAAATATAACAGGCTGAAGCAGTGGATTAACATCACCTGTGTGACATGGTGATTTGCTGTTATTTTTCATGGACTTTGGTGCAGGAGAGTGAACTGTTTACATACTTCATTATCAACACTTTATGAGGCTCGAAGCTGTCACGACACCTTACGTCACATTTTCCAGCCACTGCTCCTCTCACACTCTGCCCCAAACTTTGAAAAGAGAAAGTTTTCAATTGCAGGCTTTCGGCAGAATGATGGCACTTCCCCTTTGTTCCCTAGTCCACCTCCTTTTTATTTTTTCTCTCCCTCCCTCCTGTGACACTATCGAGCCAGACTATTTTCTCCGAGGTGGAGGAGTTGGGGCTGAGTTACTCCTTTTGACCATGACTGATAGCCGTGGATGATCTGAGATGAAAATTACAGCTCACAACCAGCCGCTGGATCACAGCTAACGGCATGAGAATAAAAAGGAAGAAGAAACTTTCTCTTTTTCACTGGCTGGTGGGTAAAAAGTAGCTAAATAGTGATGTTCGAGGTCCTTTTGTGTTGCACCCTGAGCTAAATTATAGATAATGCTGCCCAGGAAAATTATATAGTGTCAGTTGCTCCTGTCATCTGGATTCTTAACCATCCAGTGATTAATTGTTCTGGCCCTGAGATTGGCTCTGATCTCCACAGGTGTGGATGGATTTGCTTGTCTTTGTCTTTGTTTTGCTCCAGGATATTTACACGGTTGGTAATCAAAACATGAATTGCAGAGTGAAACTTCATAATTACATGATCTCTCTCGCTCTCTCCCTCTCTCCTGGACCAGCGAACAGCATTTCTTTGTTATGTTAATAGCCCGGAGAAACTAAAATAAAAGTGATGGAAATTTTGCAACAATTCCCCCATAAACACTGGTTTTCAGCGTCGTCTTCTACATGCTTCTGTGGCTTTTGCTTACATTAAGTACTTAAACAGCATAATGTATGAATGAATTATTCACACACCTTCAAGTGATCCATGTTATAATTTATGAGGTTAATGGTTCTGAAACGAGAAGGTTTCTACCCTTGGAGTATCAGTAATTACGTTTTTATTTGTTTGTTAATGACTCACTTAAGCAGGTGGGTAACTCCCACTTTACACTGCAAACAAATAATTTTTTTGCCTTTATTGTGACATATGTAGAATGCTTTTTAAAAGCTTTAAATTCAAGAGTTGCGATATTTTTCAAAATGTGGCAAAAGTTTCCTATTTTCTGCCTTTTCTTCATTCGTTTAACTACATTTACATTCTCCGGTGATAGCTGGTGCTTATGTTACAGTTACAGAATTTACAACTGAACACCAAACATGTCGTGTTTATAACAACAACACAAGACACCCCACTTGAAGTTTATGAAGGCTATGTTCAGATTACCAGCCACAATCAGATACAGATTTAGTTCAGGATTCGTTACAGATCAGATTCGAAGTTTCACATTAAAGTTACTTGAATCTGAATCGTCAGCATCATCTGCAACCAAAGAAAACGTAACTTTTTGTGCAGGAGATCTGTCAAAACCTTAAGCTATTGCATCAATTTTGTGTGTAGGATGTAGCCATAGAGGGCACCCGCTCTCCTTTATTGATCTTTAATCTTTTCTAGGCTGTTGATGCAGGTCAACGATATCATTGGTCAGTGTATGCATATTGGCAAAAAGCCACATCTGACTTTTCTCACTCATGTCGCATTGCCACATAACCCGTATTTGCATTCTAGGACCACATAGTGAAGTGACCCAGATGTGATTTGAAAATTGGAGTCAAAGCTCAAATTTCTGTCTCCACACAGCGTTTAAAAATAAAAGTAAAATCTAGCTCAGTAGATGGGAAAGGCTTGAGAAAAGGAGAGGGAACTGAGCATGGCAGTATGTGCTGGAAAAACAAAAATAATAACAGAATAATCATTTTCACAACCATTTGTTCTCTGTGAAACCTTGGCTGCACGTGTAGATCCATGTGTGTGAATTATTAAGGCCGACGTTATCGATACACTCTCTGATCTTCAGGAACGCTGTCCGCGTGTTCCAGACCAGAAGCTGTGGATCTGTAACATGTTGTACCAGTAGCAAAACAGCTGTGAGACTCCACTCTCTGACATCACGTGACAGCCGCGACTAAAAATAAACCCTCCCTCCGTTCCTCCCAACACATGATGAAGATGATACCGGGGCTAAGAATAGGCCCGCTGGAGGGAAAATGACACGATACGTAGTAAATCACTATCACAGCGATGGCTGCGGCGCAACAGAGAGCGGATTTCGATGATTTGATCTTGGAACAATGCGATATCACAAAATCTCGTGACAGCATAATTTGCAGCGGTGCAGCCTTTGCGTGGTATCTGTCAGGTGCCGCATCCGCTCCTACCTACACACATGTCGGCTAATTGACTTGTGGAGAGATGTGTGGAAAATTAGTCTTGCTGTAACCTTAGAAGGCTGGGTAAACAAAAGACGCCTCACATGTTGGTTTTCCATTGGCGTATTGGTTAAAATTGATGTCTTTATTTGCCTTTTTTGTGTCCATTGCAGCAGGAGAATAAGATCCTCGTACAGCCTCCTCTCTGGGGATCTGCCAAAACTAGACTCAGTTACAGTAGAGACATGAATTAGTCTAGAGGAGTGCTTGACATTATTTGGAGTGACAGATGGGCAGGAATTGACCTTGAGTTAGAGTTGAGGTGGTTTGCCTCTTTGCTGCCTGAGCCAAAAATAAAAGTGAATTAATTGGTTACTTCCTTTGTAGGAAATGTGGTGTTGGTACAAATGTCATGGTCAAGGTTTATGTGGCTAAACATCTTGGCTTTAATGGAGTGTGGGTCGGTTTCTTCACGGATTTTCTGAATGAATTAAATTCTGATTGACAAAGTGAGTGTGAGATATTTTTTAACTGAAAATACCAATTTTGTTTTCTCTGACACCTCGATCTTGCAAAACTATAGGGTTATCCACAAGAGAAAGAACTTGATTGATGACACGAGTTGCAACTCATGTATAAATGCATACAAGTTGACAAATTGATGGATCTCACTGGATATCTCTTTCTTAACTTTCTTACAAAGGTCAGTCACAGGAGGAAGACTCTCACAGGCTGCATGACTGGACAAGCCAAGTCTGAAAACTAAACCGTGGAATGGAAATGGAATGGAGGTAAATTATAAAATGAAACCTTTTATCATAATTTAATCCATCCTCTTCTAGAAACCTTCCTAGAATTAGGAGCAGTGTGCAGCCATGGCCCTTTTTTTTGACCTGGCGGGACTTAAACTGGAAACTACAGTTCAAGTTTCCTTTCCACTTGGCCATGGGCTGCCCTCAAAATGGGTGTTCCCATACCGGGAGTCGAACCCGGGCCGCCTGGGTGAAAACCAGAATCCTAACCGCTAGACCATATGGGACCTTATTTGGTAGACAGGTCATTCAGGCTAAAAATCAGCCATCAGCCATCGCGGGGGAAAAAAAACCCCATATTGGTTGATTTCTAAAATGGAACCAATGCCAGTCAGATCATAGATGTTGGTTGTACAAGAAAAAAAAAAGTTTTCTGTTTGAATATTAAGGTTACAGGAGTGTGGTGTGTGTGTGGCAGAGCTGAGATTATAAATTAGTTTTGCATCAATGAACCGCCTCTGTAATTAACGCAACAAAGACGCCCTGATGACAAAGATATATAGACTGTTTATTCCTTTTGCATTGACCGTGACCTTGAATAAGATATGAGACCACGTCTTTGTAGGACTTGAAGGCACAAACCCGTTCTTTCCCCTCTCATAACATGTTGTATGAAATCCACACACCAATGTGCATTGATTTATTCCTCGTGGGGACAGGATCTGTTTGCCCTCGGGTGAGCACGGAAAATATCTCATGATCTGAAGGGTCATTTCATAGGCTATTGAACCAAGGTGTACCCACTAGCCAGATTACGTATTTACCTTTAAGGCAGCTGTACTGTATGTGGAGTTGGCGATACCGTCACTGGGAGGCACATAGGCCGCCATTTTTGGTCTCCTGTAACAGGATGATGTGCTCTCAGGCGGACGTGGTAGTCCCATTTATCAACACACCTGAAAGCGAGGGGAATGACAGACGGGTCGATGTGTGATCATGTGATTTGTTGATGTTGCTGTGGAGGCTTCGATGCCCAAACATCTCCAGGGGAAAGTGGAGAGACGATAAGGCTGGTTGGGAAACCTGGATGTACAGATAAGAGGAAATGGCTCACTTTCTCCCAGAATGACCTTCTGAGAGGATCAGTATTGCTCTGACGAGCCTTGAAGTTAAAGGACATAACGCCATAGCTGTTCACATCGTGTCGACTTTAACAGATTTTTATAGTTTTGTTAGAAACTTACAGATTTGTACATCATCTTCATCCATCACCTTTTTTAAACATTGGCATTGAACTATTTTGATAATCGAGTGTTTTCTTTATTAATTTAAAGACAAGCTCTCCGATGTTGCAGCTTCTTTGTTGGTAATATTTTCCACTTTCTTTGCTCTGCTATAACGAAATCATAAAGAAATCATTGAATTTGAATCGTTTTGGTTTGTGCACAAAACAAGACTCTTGAGAACGTCATCATCATTTAGAGATTTTACATTTTTTGGGCCAAACAAACTAATGAATCAAGAAAATACAGCCTTAATTAGTTAATTCAAAACAACCTTTGCGATCATTTATATGTTGTTATTTGCATACTACATATTTTTTGAGTTATTTTATAATGTTTGAATAACTATACAAATTCAAAGTGAAACATCCATGAACTAACAATGGTGATTAAGTCCGCCAGTGCCACATGACTCCCTTTTAAAAAAAGTGATTTGATTTTTTGTCACAACAGACGGCGGCAGCGACAACATTGTGCTAGTAAAGTTGGAAACGGGTCGGAGTTTCACTAAGAACACAGAGAGCCATCCACCAAACCTTTCCGAAGTGAATTCTACAGCTTGAAAAAAACCCTGGCTGTTCAGCTTCTTATCCCCGTCCACCCCTGCGCTGCCGCTGTATACACATAAACGCTCCCTCAATCAGGTCGGATAGTCTTGCTGCTAATACACTTTTCCTTTTAAATATACCCTCCTCTGCTTGTTTGACGAACCATAATATCACAGCTCGCTATACTTGGTGTAGAGAATTTACCTACCTCACCATGTCTAAGCTCTCAAATTAATCTTCTGAACTCAATTTTACCATAACAATAGAAACCATTAGCAGACTCAGTGGTGGGGAAACATTACAGGATCTTCCTCTATAAAGTTTTTCCACATTATTTAAGGTGGATAACGGTGTCAATAAAGGTAAAAAAACATTTATATAATTGACGACACAAAAAAGGCTTCATCGGTTCAATCAATTATCCAAATGAACGCGCTTGTATTACCTGCGTTTTTGACGCTTGTGAGTTCATAGATTTTAATTTCTTTTAGTCATTTATATCGACCGACGACTGTGGCAAAACTCAACACAACATACATATATATATATATATACACAAATATTTATAACTGATTACCATGTAAAGGAATAATTTGTCCGTCAGTTATTTTCTCAATTAATCGATTACTTGTTTGGCCCAAAGAAAGGAAAATGTCGATCAAACCTTGAAATGATGATGTTCTCAAATGCCTTTTTTTTGTCCACAAACCAACATTAGTTTTATTTCGAGTTTGAGTTCTTTCTTATATAGAGCAAAAAACATTAAGTAATGGATTCATCGTTTAATCGTTGCAGCCTTAATGTTGACCATGAGGAGCATCTTTGTGTTTATTTCCGAAAATAGTCACTAAAAACTGCAACGACTTGACAAAACCTGAGATTCCACATGATGAACTGTTTCTAGAAGACAGATATAGATCGGCTGCACTTTTTTGTGCAGGTGAGATTAATGATACAAAAAAAATGTAATTCAGTGTCGAATCTGAGCCCAGCGCCTCCCTAATTGCCGTCTCTCACGGAACCGCGCGGTTGGAGTTGGAGGGTTTTGAGAGATGACGATCTAAGGCGATTAGTCCGTCCATCCAGTGGCACACAAAACATTACTTAGAGCTGTTTTCCTCGCTTTACAGATCTGGGAAATTGGTAGGACGTGCCCAAGAGTGTAAGCTCTTAATTTAAATTCTAACAGCCCTATTACGCTGACGGCCTTATCGAGAAACCAATTGAGTTTTACTCATGTCACTCATTGACCAAACCAAGTTTTAATTAAATATTGCCTGTAACATTTTAAAGAAATATTTCCAAGGCTTAGCGCCTGTGGACCAGAAACATTATGAGAGTCTGTCCGTCTTTAATCACTATCTCGATAGAATTCCTTCAACACACATTTCATGAATAGTCTGATCAAATCTTTGTGGCTGAATGTCAAAAATCACAGTGGCCTCACACACGTTTTTTTTCTTCTTTTTTTTTTAAATGCAGTATCTACAGACCATATTGAAGTCATTTCTTTAAAATTGGCACTTGGATAAATGGAAAAACTGATTAAATGTCTGTGTCTGAAGGTCCATTATCAAGGTTGAGGTGGGCTCGCCAGTAAAATTATGTTTTTTCTTCAACATGAATTCATCACATTTGTTCACCGAAGGTCCCGCCTCGCCTCGCCTTGCCTCGGCATGGCATGGTTCAGGTTGGTTTTCCACTACAAAATAGTACCTACTCAACATGGGCTGAGTCATCACTGCACAGCTGCATGAAACTGCCGCGACTTCGCTTTACACGCGACACACAAACACAAACGAGTGACTAGTGTCTTGTAAAGCAGTTGTTTTCAGTGTAACTGAATCATTAGAATCAGTTAATTCAAACTATTTGTAGTATTAGAGAACAAATACAGATGATCTGATTAGATTTGGGCAGCCAAAGGTTTTGAAAGACCAAGGTCAAGGCAGCTAGAGCAGAGTTACACGTGCACATGTTATGAGTCTTGTAGATCGAGGCTGTGGTGGTGATTCGTTGACATCAGAACTTGGACGTTTGTACGGGGAGTGATCTTTCAGTTCAGAAGTTGGGGGAAAAAACATGGATGCAAATGTATATCGGGCTAGCCATTGTTAGCAATATCATCCAGGGATTACAAATTGAACAGTATTATTTTCGCATCCGTCTCGATGGTAAACAACGAAGACAGAAGTCCAATTAACAGTAAAAGCAGGAAAGTGTTTTTACTCTTGATGGTAGTGGAAGCCGCCTCATTATCGTACGTCGGGTTTTGCGAGGTTACTCCAACTGTCTGAGTTGGAAATCCGTCTCGAAGGGGCTGCAACTCCAATGACATTTTGAGACGTATAATTTTGGGGCTCGCTCGCTCGTCTCCTATGCAGATTCATCTTGCATGTCCGTGTCCCTTTAACCTCTACTTGTCAGCCGTCGCGTCTACACGTCCATGCTCCCGAGCAGCATCATCTTCTGCAGCCTCGTCATGTGGCCGCGAACAACTCAACTCAGAGACAGCTGACAGTTCCTCACTATTTATTTAGCCATCAGCCGTTTTCATTTCCCATTTGGGATAAGTGGTTTGGAGGAGAAATGCAACTCTAAAGCTTGATCTACATTCATAACAAAGTGTACTTCCCCTTCCTCATCCTCCCCCTGAGGTGAGTGGGTGATGGAAGGGTGAACGCCGATGCAGAGATGACACAGCGGTTCACAAGTGTCACATCATCCGTCAGCCTGTCACAGGCTGTTGCCCCCTTTTCCCCCCAGAGATGCTGTCGATCTGTAAACAAGGGAGAGGAACACCGGGCTCTTCCTGCGGCACCATGTGTGCAGACAGTCGGAGCAGAGCAAACCTCTGCCTCCATGAATCACGGCAGCAGGAAGATGATTGGGGTTGTTTTGATCCCCACAGCCAGGTTCGGGTGACTAATGCATCGGAAGAATACGGATTAAAAGCAACCGACCGTTTGATAACAGCCTAAGACTTTTATGACGTTTTATAATGTGGGAATAAGTTCAACTGGACACTAAAACTTTCACTTTTTGTTGGACTTAATAATTAGGATGGAATTAGCATTATGTAGACTTTGTAATGGTGCACACAGTTGGCTAACAATAAAAAAAATACGTAAACAAGGAGAAAAAAAGGGGAAATATCAATGAATGGTGCTTCTATTCATTTGGATTTATCAGAAGTAAGCATATGATTGAGAGCAGATGAAAGCTCTTAACAAACATGCAATAAAAGTTCAAAAATAACTCACTCAAAATATGTAAACAAGTTCAAACATACAAATGAAAATTAGAAATCTAGTAAATCTAGTGTCCTTCTCCTGAATTGACACACAGACAAGGGAAATGAAAATATAGATGAGGAGAAAAATAACATTTGGATTAGATTGGCAATTTAGAGAGATTAAAAAAAAAGATTTAGGGACAAGAAGAAGATAAAATAAGATAAGACCATTCACTGGAAGATAAATACTGACCTTTCAAGGGACGTTTCAAGGAACTTTGAGGGGCCCAAAAAGGGGACTGAGGGGCCCAAACTGAACTAAAGGAAGTTGGTGTCATTGGGTCTATCTTTAAGGGGTTTCCAACCATGGTTGTATTGCAGTCTTCTCAGTGCGCACTCTTAAATGTTGAAGTGGATTCTATCGATCGACACCTACGCTATGTCTGGCCCCATATTGTCTCTTGCTGAGCCAAGCAGTAATCAGTTATCTGCTGAACTGTGTGTTGGAAGACGAGGGAAGGGACTCAATCTGTCCTTTTTTATTGACCTTGTAATTATTTGCCCCAATCACACTATTAATATTGTCACTTTGATTTTGTTCTGAGCTCATTAAGTGAGAGACTCAATGGCAGAGGACGCCGTTTGTACAGCGAAGGGTCGGCCATCTTCACTGCCTCATTGTTTCCAGGCCTTGTAGACACCTCTGTCCTCCAGGAAGCAGGAACTCTGAGCCAGGAGAGTGGAGCAGGGCCGGCCTGCCTGCCTGGTGGCAGCGGCGCTAACTGGGACAGGGCCAGGGACGCGACTGGAGCCAAGCTATTTCTGAACAGGACCAGAGAGGACACAGCTGGTGTTCCTGCTGTTGACGGTGTTGGTGTGCCAGTGGAGGCCCGCCACAACCAATGAGCTCTTTTTATATCAAGACAAACAGCCATTAAGGCCAGTAATCACTGTCCAAACCACAGCCAGAGTGTTGACAGGACAGGTTTGACTTTTTTTTTCCCCCAAAAGTTTTATTTAACATCAAAACGCAAAGTGGATTGTCGTTAACAAAAATTGAATAATTACAATAAGTAATTCATAAAACTTTGCCATAAACAGTTTCTGACGGTGAAATATGGCACCATTTGCAGTAAGCTGCAGCCTCTGCTAATGGCATTGTTTCAAATTGTGCTCTTAATTTGAAAAAGGATTAACCGTTCAGCTCGACTTCACTAACGTGCTAATGTCTTTCAATCAAAATAAACACTGCTTTGTCAGAGTCAAGTCGAGCATAGCTTCAGTCCAATCAATTGTCTGTCGCCTGGAGCAGCTGCATCGCAGTGGAGAATATAATCCCCTCGCCCCGCCAATATGATCTAGAATAGACTTTAAGAAAACATCTCAACAGGGTCAATGTTCTCCAGCTTTTTATCATCACATGATCATCATCAGCAAATGGAGTGTGTCCAGTTGTGATGGCATGGTAATTGTTCAGATTTCCCTTTTGCATCTCATTAATGGTTTTAGCTTTTAAATGGACCCTATGGTTGACAGATTTATGTAAATATGGATTATGGAGGTCTTTGTGTACATTTGACACGTTCTGCTGCAGAAGAATTGAAACTAGTAATTGAGACATTAACTCCTGAGGAAAATGTTTACTGGCTTTATAAACCAATGGAGAAGTATACACTCATTTCCCCATAGACTTTCGTTCATATGGACTTCTTTTTAATGCCAGAAGAGTCACATTCTGGTGTTTATACAGTATGTTATTATGGCTACATTTGCGTCTTTGGGAGAACCAGAGGAGCTTCTGTGTAGACCTTATTTTTGGCTTCCAGCATTTCTGGTCAGTAGTTGGCTAGCTTTACGTAGCAAGAAGGACAACTTTGCAGAATAATATGACTTTAGAAGAACGGGTGTGCAGTTTGTTGTTGTATTAACAGTTGGTTTTTGCAAAAGGTTTTAATGGAAAGGGTATTTTTTTATAAGAACATATACCCTCTTCCTCCTCAAGGAAACGCTTATCTCGTGTCTTGAAAGCCTTGATTCTATCTCTGTTTGTTTCACTTTGTTGACAGAAGATCATCCAGAAGATCATCCAGAAGACGTACAGAAGATCATCCAGAAGATCTCCAGAAGGTCATGCAGTACCAGAGGAGTGTCTGGACTATGAAACGCCGGTAAAACTTCCAAGGCGATGTCAGCAGCCGCAGGTAAAATCACAGCTAATTGCAATGAAATGTTGTTTAGTGCTCTGAGGTGGTGTAACCACGTTGTATTACCCACTTTTAGTAATTAATGGTCTATGGGTTGGATGGATAACGTGAAAACTTGTCTACACTTGACATTCAGTCTAACCTCAGCATTGGTTTTAGCTCAGTGTGACAACCGCTCTCTGAAGATTGTCCTCGTAGACGTTTGTGTGACTCGACCTTTTCTCTGGGGAAATCATCCTCCTTTCATGGCATCAAGTTCTGTCTGCGTCGGTGTGTTTGTTCACGTGTGCAAGGACAAGCCGTGGCTCACACGGAGTCCTTAGGGAGAGGATTTATTTATTTATTTTTTTACCAAGTGTCCTTGAAGGTGACATGAGCCCAGAGGGGCTAAGAAACATGTTAATGTGTGGAAAGGGTCAACTTAGTTTACACAATGTTGTCCGCTGTCCTCGCCGTCTCCCGGCCGCTCAGCCAATCGCAGCCAAGGACTCAGGGATGCTGTGCCGCTCTTACTGGAGGGATTCCTTGGAAGTGCTGCGTGACGATGCTGGCACTGGGTATCTCTCTCTCTCACACACACACACACTTCCTCCTCCTCCTCCTCCTCCTCCTCCTCCTCCTGCTGTTCTCTGCCCCGGGCTTTCTTGCACGAGGTGTATCCACCTCGCACATTTGAACGGGAGATGATCTAGCGCCATCCACACTGCTCCCACTAGACTGGCTGTACAGACGGCAAGCAGAGTCATCATCATCCTGATCATCCAGCCCTCTTTGTCTCCTCCACCCTCTCTCCTCCAAGCAAGACTCCACCTCTCACTTTCTCTCTTTCTCTCTGCCACCATCACACTCACTCTCAAAGCACATACACACTGTTCCCACGACTCCTCTCTCCTACTCCAGAGGAGCGCGCATCCTTGTCAGGGGCGAGCTAATTTCAAGCTGAAGGTGTGCTGTTGTTGCCAGGTAAGAGTTTCCTCTTTGGCTTTTCCACAAGTTATAAAGAAAGGAAAAAGAAAAAAAATCCAGGTGTTGCTTTGTGATTTTTATCAGTTGTGTGTCGATTGCATCGGTGTCTCTGTGTCACCGTCAGAGGAAGGGTGGATGCTTTGAAGGGAACTACACTTCTTTGGCTACAACTCCACGACACCATTTTTTTTTTTTTGGCGCCCATTTTCACTGCCATGCGCGGGCAAACGTTCATTTGTTCCTGCCGGATTGTTGGCAGGGTGTGTAAGCACAGCTGGCAACGGAGAGATAGAAAGACAGATCGGCTACAACGTATAGAGTGTGTCTCTCTCTCTCTCTCTCTCTCTCTCTCTCGCTCTCTCATGGTTGCGAGGGGAGACCACAGTGTGGATGAGTGGGCGTAGAGGGAAAACGAACGAAGGGAGGGGAATGGAGACGGAAGACGAAGCGCTGGTTTCATCCCATGGCAGCTAATCCCTCTGTTCACCTCTCTCCATCAGATAAAAATGGGCCCACTGTGGTGCCCTGTTTTTTTTCTTTCTTTCTTTTTTCTCTTCCACTCCTCCATCTTTCAGTTGTGATGGGTTTATCTTGTGCTGGGGAGGAAAGAGGGAAGCTATTGATCTGGAAATGAGCTGTAATTTCATTTGAAAAGGGAACAAGACATCTTTCTCTCCCTCTCTGTGTGTGTGTGTGTGTGTGTGTGTGTGTGTGTGTGTGTGACTTTTCTCCCGCATGCTTTTTGTACCTTCCTCTGGTGTAAAATCAAGAGTGATGTGATAATTAATTCCTTTTCATAGTCACTGTCTTTTATGCTTGACTCTTTTATGGGTGAGCTGAGAAGTGACTCGAGTTCTATATGTTGCCTAATATCAGTGCTGTTGTTGTGATTGATGGGAACCCCCCCCTTGCTGTAAATTCAGAGGCTTATCACCTTCCACAGGTTCAGCTTAGAGAGCGGGGCGACTCGCTTCTGCTGAGCGCACACAGAGTAGATCTGTCCTGGCTCTCTCGGCAAACACGTCAAGCCTGTCCGCCGCGATTCCCTGACAAATATGGCATCATTGAAAGATGGGCCGGCCTATCACCTCTCGTCTGCTCCAGGATTACCTAATATCTCTGGAGGCAGCGGGAGAAGGGAGAGGAGGCAACAGAGGGTGGTAGGGAGAGGGGGGGTCAGGGTTGCTCAGGTGTTGCTGTTTATCCCATTGCTTGGATACATTAGCTCCTGTGTGTCAAACTGTTACCAGGTGACGGGGAAGGGAGAGAGAGAGAGAGAGAGATGCTTAATGCACCCACTACCCAAATCTAAATGCCCCCTCAGCTCATTTCCCAAGGCAGAGCTTATGTTTACATACTCTCTGGGAGCTTCTGCAGATGCTCCATTTCATAAGCACTAACTGAATCAGACAAGCTGAGGCTGTTTCCTGCACCGCGCTGATGGATTCAGTGTGGACTGTGGGCTGGCAGTGGCTTTTTTTTTTTCTTTTTGAAAAACACCCACAAGGCATTTTTCCATTTGTGTTTTGTGACATTAAAAGTTGTTGTGCTTGGGAAAATAAAAATGAGACCTCAACACCGGATTGTACAGTTTTGCACTTCCTGAATGGAACGCGGTGCAGTTGCGGCTCATCTGTAGAGCGTGTAGCCTTTCAAACACAAGGTCGTGGATTTGAGTTCCCTGGCTCTGTTGTCTCTACATGCAGAGGTGACCCAGGGCAACACACTTCTTGACCCCAAGTTACTCTTGATGGCTGAGCCAATTTGGAAAAGAATATCTGCCAAATGACTAGCAGTGGGTCAAAATGTCAGTGATATATCGTCTTTCCTTCCTCATGTAATATAATAATCGATACCTCAGGGGCAAATATTGATATTGTAATCAATGAATTAAGGGGCTCTAAAGTAAACAGTCCCTGCCAGTTTCAATCACAGGACGTCGCACAAATGATCTTGGGCCAAAGAAGAGGGAGTTTACAGTGGACAAAGCTACGTTAAGAGATGCTCCATCCACGTTCAATACATATACTTTATGACTTTTGCTCTCTATGTTGTGAATACATTGAGAAAAACCTGCACTTTTAACCTTTCATGGGCGTTTTGTTTTCTACGGTTAGATCGCTATGTATCGCTATACGATTGTCTCGCAATATATTGATTATCAAAGAATCGTTGTATGGTGATATTATTGGTATCATGGACCATGTATCATGTCTTATCGTGAGGTTCCCTGTGATTCCCACCCCTACATTTGACTAAGAATGTAAAAATAAATCCTACATTGGTTTATTAACCACCAGTTAACTCTAAATCATGTTATCTAGACCTGCAAAATCATTGGGGTTTTCCAAACCTCCAAATAAAGGAATGGATGTCCTCAAATACCTTGTTTTGTCCACAAATGAAGGACATTCAGTTTAAAGAAAAACATTTTTTACAATTAATGGTGGTGTAGAAAAAGTGTAAGCACCTGTAACCCAATAGTAAATGATCGAAATGGTTGGTGATTCATTGAATACAACAACAAATGTATTCAACAATAAATAAATACAATAAAACTATTTCCTTCTGATTCTGAATAGCCAGTCAAAATTCAGTTAATTGAATAATTGTTGCAGCGTTAACGTTACAGTGAATCTCTGTGCTGTGATTATCTTCGTCCTCCCCATTGTTTCTTTCTGGCCTTGGCTCGTCACGAGTAGCTCCATTAGTCCCTCATAGTGAAGCATAATATGAAATGTAATCACATTTTCATGTTGGTAATTATTACCACAGCACAAGTCGAACACAGTGCCGTGATGCCGTCGGCACACGTTGCCGATTTAGGCTACTTTTTGTCGCCACAGTCATCAGCTTTATTAAATGTGCTATTAATGATAAAAAAAAATAACACCCGCAAGACCTGAGTCTGATGTCCAAACAGTGCTGAGTGAACTTTTTTTAAAAAGGCCTTCAGGATAAAAGGGCATCTGCCTCGGATTTATTAGAAGATGGAGGGACATGAGGGGGTGAGAAGTGAACAGTGAAGATAACGAGGCTGGTGTTTATGTCCGCTGCCAATAGTTAGTCATACATAATGGAGGGATATTAATAGAATTGCATGCGATTTGACCTTGTGTGGCCATTTGGTGGTGGGAGTCAGTGACAGCTGTGAGATTTCCGCCGTCTAGTTGTGTTCTCGGTCATCCTCGTTCCACATCATCGTCATAATCCACGTTGGTGTCGAAAAACGGGGTGAATAATAGTTTGGTGATGTACTGCAGGAGTGACCTTTTTATAAATTTTAAGGTTCCGTCGCACTTCTGCTGCTACAATACGTCATATATACAGTTAACGTAACACATCGTCAAAAACTAATCTATAATACAGTCGAACTGGATTTGAATGAGCAAAACAACCCAGTCCGTCATTGGTGTTCCCCCAAAAGAAAATGATTCAGAAAGTTCATCAAATAGTTTTTTCATTAAGTGTGAAATTCAAATTTCTAGTTCCCTGATGTGTTCATTCCTCCAAGTAAACATGGCGGTAAACACTTCTCCATTAGCTGTTTATGTTCTCTCGCAAATGGGAAAAACTGAGCGTTACCCATTAAGCGAGCCAGAGGGGGCAGGCAACACAGCGAGATCATTTTCTCCAATGGCGTGTCGCAAATGAGCCGTGTCTCTAGCGTGCGTACTTCGGACATAAACATTTTTAATTTCTTCCGATCGTTGTTTTCCCACACACTCTTAAAAGTAGCCGTGTTCAATTTAAAGTATAAAAATGAATCTCGAGTACGACACTTGAGAGCCGCAAATCCAAACAAGCTGGATTTATTCCAACAGGAGCAGCACTAGAACCAAAATAAGCCTGGTGAATAATAATAAGACCGTCATGTCTCTGTGTCCATTTACATCTGCCAAAATATTAGCCAACACCACGCCAACTTCTGTCATGTGTATAAGTAAAAGTCTCTCCTGACGAAGATCCTCAAATAACTTGGTTGTTTTGGTTGTAATGGAGTAAGTGTGTGTGAGCGCTACCTCTTTTTGGACTTGGAAACGTAAAAGTGCACTAATCGGGGAAGGTTTTTGTTGCTCGGCTAACTGGTATCCGCGTCGCCTTAGGCCTAACATTGACAGGTGACGTACAGAACTCAAGAAAACTCTCAAACATAAGCACGTCGTTCAACACGACACAATCCAGTCATTTGGCACCAGAGAAGCAAGAAAAAGGGCCACACGGTTGGCGTAGTGGTTACTGGTGTTGTTGAAAGTCCCGGGTTTGCGACCCGGTGGGAAAACACAGGCCTTTCTGCATGGAGTTTGCATGCTCCTTCCGTGTGTGTGTGGGTTTTCATGGGGGTTCTCCAGCTTCCTTCCCACTGTCCAAAAACATGCATAGGTTTATTGTCAGCTGGGATTTAGCGAATAAATGAATGAATGAAGGGAGGGAAGAGCTTTTCAGATCATGTTCAGCCTCAAACTCCCATCGCGTTGGTGTAAAGCTGCTGAATTCACCAAAGCACAAGTCGCACCTTTGGCTCACAATAGAACCAAGCTTAAAGGGTGTTTTTATTTGTGCGGAGGAGAGAGAGAGGGAGACCAAAGCATTGTTCGCTCGGCAACAAAAGCCCTCATTCTTCCAGCTGTTTGCCACTGCGTTTAAATACATATTTATCAGCGTCGCCACAGTCAAAACAATCGGCGCTCGATGGCAGCGAGTGGAAAAAGAATCACTGCCACAGCCTGAACAATGTCTAATGGAGCCGGTAAAAATAACAAGCCCGTGTTGAATGAGGCAAATTCAGCTACAGTGCGCTGAGTGAAATACACAGAGTGAATGAATTCAGAATGAAGTAAATTACTGTGACAATGACTTCATTCAGGGTTGTCTTTCTAAGTGTATATGGGATTTCATTCATTCATTTAAAAAAAAAAAAATCCATTTCTCCATGTGCATCCACCACTGTGTGTCAGGAACGTATTTAAGAGATTGTATTTCATGCCTTTCGTCATGGCCGTCTGTCAGAGATTTTCATTAAAGGACGTTATCTTACAGTGAACACGTATAAAACGATAGCGGCCGCAGAGGGAAGAAGAAGGGGTTTCATTGTGACGGCAAGAATGAGAAAATTATTTTACAGCAAAAACTTACCCCCAGTCCGAGAGCTGTAATTTTAAAATCCCCTTTTAGAGGAAATTGCTTTTGCCCTCCTACAATTTTTTAATATCCTGAATCGTTCTTAAAGCTGGTAAAAAACGCGCCATCGACCTGTAGCATTTTCTCCTGCCGATGCCTGAAGGTGCTGTACGTGGGAAGTTATTAGACATTAATACCACCTGGCTGTGTGGTACCGCTGAAGGGACACGAGCCCTGCCCCGTGTGCTCCATGTCTGTCTCCCTGAGCCCCCAGCTTTGCCTGTACATAGTGGGTGAAACATCCCCTTTGCCCCAGGAAAGAGTGGATAAATTATTACTGAAGGGCAGAGGGGGGGGGAAAGAGAACCCTGGAGAACATATATTCAATGTTTCATGAATGTAATAATGCAAGAAGAAATCTGACATCCTTTCTTTTTCAGTCACTGTAACTGAACACACTCGTGCACATCCACGCAGCCCTGAAGACAAATGGGAGTTTCCCAGGATGCAACTGACCTCACCTTCTGTGTAATTTCAGTAGTAACCAGAATCATTTGTCAGCAAGATCCATGGTATCGGGATACTGTACTGATCTGAGGTCTTCCTGTAAAAAACGTCTTCTGGTTTTGAAAAGTGAGGCCCAGGAAGTAACTGTTAGCCATCAGGGGGCAACTCCAGCCATCCACTGTCTACCGCTCAGGGAAGAGCACGCCCCTGCCTTACAGAGTCTACAGACACTTAGGATTTTCTACATCTCATCCTGTGCAACATTAATCCCGGTCCGGTAGCACCTGGATAACATACGTCACCACTATGTTATCTGACTATCAGCTTTTGTTGCCTAAAGTTAAAAATCCCCCAGGTATCAAAAATGGTAAAGAGAACTTTCCTTGGTATCTGTATCCAATTCGAAATTCTATTATTTTTGACAGACCTAGTAGCAAGTAACAAACTCTGCTCTTCTTCTGTGTAATTGTCTTGTTGGCTAACATTGCTCTTGTGTTTTTTTTTTTTGGTCTGAAATGATTAGATTAGAAGTGCTTCACTACGGTCCCCTGTTGGTTTTGCCTCTCTGTATTGACAGTGTGAGTGCCAGCGTGGTGATGAGCCGAGAATCTAAATTACTGGTGTCCATTATTCAGTTTCCTTCCTATTCAAGAGGAAAACAGCTGCACATTTGTTTGGGGGGGTTGGGGAGTTGGGGAGAAATTAAGATGAACACACGCAGGAATTCTAAGGCAAATCCATCAAATGTGAGCAACATGACATGTTTGTAACTCGAGTGTCATGCTGCGTTTCATCTTTGGCAGAATAGGAGAGTTGTGTTTTATTATGTTAGTCACTCTTCTCTTTCAGCTCAGCCATCAGAGTGCACTGCCATGTTGTCTTTGGGCCAACCTCCCTTTCATTATCCAGGTAGTTTCCATCTTAGAACGATCTTAGCTATGCAGTTCTGGTCCACTCTGAGGACAAGCCTAAGCCTTTGTGCACATTTGGGTCTTGTCTGTAGCACCAAAGTCTTTTTGTGCACTTGTGCATCCGTTCTGCAAATTGATCTTATTCATAGATTCATTCATGTGTGCCACACAGCATTCTGAGCCCATCAAGAAGAGCAAATTGTGTGTTTTTACAGCATTGTAAAGCTCACACTTCTCCAGAGCATTTTGTCTGCATTCCCCAACGACTTTAGCACAACAAGGACAACAACTGATATACACTCCGTCAAGCTATTGATCTATAAATGCAAGGATCTCAATGGCATAACTTTCCACCGGGTCACTTGACGGGCTTCAAACCCGACAGGTTACTTAATAAGGGCACCGATGTTGGCACTGCCAACTTAGATGTTGTTTGGATAGGAAATGCAAGAGATATCGATAGAAATGCAACATATTATTTCCACTCCCCTCAAACAACGCAGGCACATATGGAATGAATAGTGCACTAATATCTTTTCATTTTTCAATTATTTTGATACTTTCCTCTTATGTCAAGAATTGAAAACACTTACATATTTAGTTGCACAGTGTAGATGTTTCAGTTCAAATCAAAACATTAATCTCCCTGGCCCAGACTTGTCCTCTCAGATGACATATATTTCAAAATATTGTCCTCCTTAGTTGTATCAGTGACTTCATCAAATCCTTTTATTATCAGATTGAAGAAGAAGAAAAAAACGCACAAATGTAGTGTATCTTCCTTACCATGCCATTAGACATGTAAAAATATCTCTATTTTAAAGAGTTTCTGCGTTGCCTTTCCTTATTGGAACATATTAACTTAAGGGCTCCTTGAAGTGTGCTTACACTTCACAATTCAAATGTTATTGAGGATTTTGAGCAGCGTTTATTATTTGGTGCAAAGTGTTTATGTTGACACCACCTTTTTTTGCCATCATCCTTTAAATATTACCATAAGCCAGTAATTGTTGTCTAGGACCTGAAGAAAAGAGTCACATTTTAACAAGTACATTTACGTAAACCTTATGGGCACAAACACAAAAATGAGCCACTGCCTCATAAATAACAAAACTCAAAATAAGAGTTCGTATCAGACTTCAATACTTTTGTGTTATTCATCGAGTATCAACAATCCTCTGTATCACATTATATGGAAAATGTGTTGTCATTCACATATCAAATGTTTTACCACATTGATCAGGATGATGTTGTGTCTCCAGGACTATCTGACCGTTTTTGTGGAGTGACAATAATCAAAAGTATAGGAGGAGTATAAATCAGCATGAAGTTGTCGACAGGTGCTGCTGCTGTTCTGGGAACTTATGGAAGAAGATAAACGGCTCGTAAAAAAGCGACGTGACGCAACGCCCAGCCGTTTGCGTTACTATACGCCGGCACGGCGGTGATACAGAAAGCAATTAAAATCAATGTCACCCTGCGCCGCCCCCATTGACACACGACACAAACGACCTTGGCGGATTTTAAATGTGTCACGGTGATTTCAACATGTGCTCGGGAGCAACTTAGCGGCTCCCCCACCACCACCTCTGTCAACTGAATGCACTGATGAGAGTAGCCGTAACATCTCTCTCTTAGAGAGGCTGCAGTATGATTCAGGGAAGTATCTTTTATTTATGGAACAATTCAATAACAATTATTTTCATGATACATCATTGAGCATCATGATATTCAGGCCGCCTGGACATATTTTTGATTTTATGGCTGTAGAATTGTCAAAAAATGTTCAATGAGTGAGTGCGCCTGCTAACTTTTCCCAAGATAACTTCAACTTTTCAATATCTGGCAGTTCAACCATTTGTCATCGTAACAAGCTGGGGATTAAAGACAACGTCCACGTTATTGTTAGCTTAAGGCAGCGAACGTGGGTTTTTGTTTTTGACTGAAGACATTTTAAGGCACTTTGCCTGATGAAGACACAATGTTTCGACCCAAATGACCACAATTACTTGTGGATCCCTGGTCTGGGCAGTTGCGGTAACGAGAAGTACGCATGCCAAATCCCATCTGCGACGACAGGACGGTAACAGAATCATTCCATGAATCGGTCCATAAAATGTTGCTGTGTTGTTTTGCCACTTACGGTTATTCCTTGATCAGTTCCCACCAGTTTTAACAGGATAAATGCACAGGCCCATAATCCGCATCACAGCTATCACTAAAATGTCCCAGTGACCCTGCTGTGAACATGATTTAATTTGTTTCTCTGCTACAGCAAAGCAAGAAGGTTGATTAACCGTTAAACCGGTGATTCCTTGATTAGTGGTTATTGGCAAGAAAATAGAACCCCCACATCCACTCCCACCCATGGCTCAGCCCTGGTAATAAGATAACAATTCACAAAATAGAAGAATATAACACATTCCTCCACTTCACCTCACCTTTTCTCATCTCTCGCCTCGGTTCTACAATGCCGTCACTCGGCTCGAGCAGCGTGTGCGTGTGTGTGTGTGTGCCCTCCGCTGCCGACCGCTGAGATTTGCCTGTAATACAAACATCCTTGTTTGTCACCATGGCAACCAAGTCTCCTGCCTGCTGTAGGTTGTCATGCCAGCCCACCCCTCTCCCCCACATGCTCCTCTTCCTCACCCATTAGCACTGTACTGTGGCTGACGTGACGTGTGAACACTGTACGCGCGCTCTCTGGGTTCCAACCAGTTTATCTTAATAAGCTGCTCTCATTACTTTTGCTGTTGCGGCGCCTTGTTCTTCTTCTCCTTGTTTTCTTTTAGCAGCTGCTCATAAACATGCATACTATTAACACCTTCAACGACACAAATGTTTTCACTTGAGGGAAAAACTACAAACCAGTGCAGCCACAGCGAAAGCCAATTAGTAAGAACTTTGTCATTTTAAGAAGAGTTAACAAAAATGCAATTGCAGTGCAAAGATAAAGATGTGAATAAATAGGAGTTAAAGACAACAGTCGGTGAGAATAAACCTCACTACGACAGACAGAAAATAATACAATGAGGCGAAATAAATGGAGTGTGGTGAGGAACTGACTGTGTAATGACTGGTTTAATTGCACAGTAGCACTTGGTTAAAAGGGGATTTTTTTGGGGGGTCTAGTTGTGCAAGTTTTAATGTTCAGTAGCGCCTCCCAGAGGGCAGAGGTGTAAATAAAAGGCTTGTTAGATACTTGCTGGAGTGGGAGGATCTGGATCAGCATCAATTCATTTCAAAATATTTCAGTTTCCATCACAATTTTTGCTCGGTTACAAAAGAGATTTTCACAGAACTAACACAGCAAAATTTATCAAATCTATCTGATGCATTAATATTTTACTCACAATTTACATTTACTCAAGGTAGTAAAATGTCGACATGTACGCATGTAGACTGCCTTGCAGTGGAAATATCACTTGCGCTGAGCTACCGTGTACCATTTAAGTGCGATACAATCTATTCAAAATAATTCAGCCTAGAAACGCATCAGACATTTTAAAGGAATCAACAAGTTGTCCAGCAGAGGGTGCTGTCAGAGTAGTTAGACTTGCATCCGTGGCCTCTTTTCCACAAGACACAAATATGGTCTCCATCCATAGATGGCCAAGTAATGAACAAATCTCAAGAAATATAGTGCTTTAACCCACCTGTTTAGAGCACATTAGCCTCCAGTCCTTGGTGATAAAGAGCGCAGTTATAGGGACCTACAATACGGTTGCAACAGATGTCCAAACATCACATATAATTTCTGTCTTACCCGCTTTCTTTGTTGAGATTGCTGTGTCGGTGAAATGGCACCGCTGTATCTCGGCTCCATTCAGTTCCACCTTTTTGTAACGTTCATTTTACGTTATTTAACATTTAAATAATCGGAATTTGTGAATTGTGAATTCAGAATTGTCAAAGTCTGAATCGCGATGCATCTAAGAATCAACGTTTTTCCCCACCCCCGGTTCAAAGTAGTTTGAGGTAGACACTTAATATGATGCTCTTGTGTCCTAAATTTCCACTGCTTTTGGTCACTGCATCACCAACAAACCCCTTTTGTACCTGAAAAATGCAACCGTCTGTCGTGTTTGCGACACCCACAGAGGATGTGGCAAATGTGGAGGTCCGTTCAGTTTCCCGAGCCAAGCGTCTTGGGGGGCAGACGCAGGCCTTTCTCCCAAAACATGTCCACCCAGTCAGACGAAAAAACACTCATTACCACAGCGTCATGGGGCCAACTCGGCCCACTTGGGGATAATAACTAGGCATCTGCTTAAATTTGATATAATGCTGGCATACTGGGTAGTCTGGGGTCTGTGATAGTGAGTGGGAACTGTTGTGCTCTCTAAAGCTGCTTGACTGCTGCTCTTTACTGCGTAAGCTCGAGTATTGGAAGCTATCTGGCTGTGGCGTTCGCACCAGAGACTCTGCAATTGAGCCTCAGGGTTAAATTTACCATAGTTTGAGTGGATGATTACCTTTATTTACAGCTCTACAGAGAACCCAGACATGGACTACCAGGATAATGAGTGACTACTTCCTCTGCCTGTTTGATCGGACAAGCTCAGGGCTTGAGGAGACATTCTACTGCGGGAGACATTTCAGAGATTACATTTGCTGTTCCTTATCTCCTAAATTAACTCATTACCTTGATATGCTGAATTTCTCTCCCTGGGAACATGTTGGCCTTGAATTTATAATGAAACATGGCCGTTCCACATGTACAGCACAGGATTCGGTGCAAGCCTGTAACTCTCAGCCCCAGTCTTGCCATTGATTTTTTTTGACTCCACGGCAAGATGAATAACCTTGAGAAAGTGGCTGAGAAAAATGAGAAAGAAAGGAAGATGAGAGCTGGGGCAGAAATAAACTGCCTCCACAGTCTTTCTGTGGCTCCTTTTGAAATGATATTCTGTGAAACAGGCAGTGTGATTTTTCATACGGTGGCCAAATCTTCAAAGCTCTCCTGGAGTTTTCTGTTTCTGTCTCTTGGACAAATCTGTGCATGTCTCGAGGTCGTACTCTGATCACTTATCAGCTGTAGTATCTTAGAATGTCTTGGGAGAGATGAGGTGAAAATCACCAACTGTAAAGTCGGCCTTTTACTTTTTTCCCTCCCCAGACTGGGTTCAATCAGACAAACGAGGCAAAACAGTTCACTTCTGTCAATCACCTCCTTCCCATGAAGCTCACACTAATTGCGTATGCAAATTGCCCGAGATGATGAGTTTGCAGCCGCTGTAGGGTTTTGGTGATTGCGAGTTGTGATAATGACGGATTTCCTCAGATTCATTTTCTTAAATGTTGGTAATGAAGAGGCAGCCACTTACAAACGTGGATGATGCTGGCATTGTTCGTCACAAAACAAACTCCGTAAGAATGCCACCCCTCAGTGAACGTTGAATCTGGTAGGAGCTATTTTTCTCAGGCTAGATGTGATGTGACAAAAGAAGACCATTCACGTCAAGATGTGTTGTTTTTTGGTGTTTTAAGCACCGTAAATTAAGTTTCTTTCACTTGCATTGCAATGCTGTGTTCACACCGAACGCGATTTGTTGTGTTGCTCCACACCAATCGAAGAAACCGTCGTCTTGTGTGGTTTCACAGCACCATACAGAGCCGGACACAATGCGACGAGTTTCGCCATTAAATTCGGGAGCGTAGCTGTTGTGGAAGCGTCTCTGCAGACGTTTCCACAACAGACAAAGTTGTGCCACACACATTCCTAGCGGAGACATAATTCGGAGAATCTCACTGCTTATTGGCCTTCGTGTCCGCATGATTTTTGGCTAACTGTTGAAATATTTCAACTTGAGCAACTTGTAATAGACGTGATTTCGTAGCACTGATGTGCGGCAATTGCATCGCTCGGCCCGGTCGGTGCAAATATCGCATCTGTGCATTGACTTTGTGTCGCACGATAAATGTGCGTCGCGTCCGGTATGAACACTGCATAAAGCGCTAGCAGCAGAGTTTTGGTGCCTTGAGTCGATCAGTTCCTTTGACTAAAACAAAGAAACAAAAGAAATGTTTTATCAATGATTGCCTTTATTAAAACAAATATTTCTACTCCAATGACTACACAATTTGTGGTTCTGTTATCACAAGGCGGCAGCTAGAACAAGTACTTAGTGAGTGGACTTCCTGTGTGTTAACAGAAGTGATGAAATTTACCATAATCTTTGAATGTATCTCATTAGCTGCCATGAGATCAGCACGCTGTGAACTCTGCATTACTTTCACTCGCTGTCATGCGCCAAAGTTTAGAATATTCGAATAATCAACAAAACAACCATCAAATATTGGAATTTTGACAATATCACAAGGAATAACATGAGAAGTTTTGAACACAACATGCTTGGCTTTCAAATGGTAAAGTCATGAGAGAGCCATTGCTAGGCAACAGTAATCCCAGCATGTGTGAAGGTAGTGTCAACTAAATGCAAGAAATGAGAACAGACAACCACATTTTTGTCAAACTAAACTATTCTAAACTACAAATACAATAAAAATACTCTGCGTTAAGTTACCATCCAAAGAAAAATTTACTTAAAATTGACTCATCCCGTAAACACAACCCCCATTAGAGGGCATGTACTATACCCACTACACGTATCAAATGTTACACAGCGTCACAACACAAACAAGCTCAACTTGCGTTGTAGTTTATTCTTCTACTGACTCATGAAAACACCCATGAGCTCGTACAACAAAAGCTTCTCCAAGAGGCAACAAATCAGCCAATCCTATTGATATCTTACACCAACACAAAGGAAGAACCTAACTGGCTTGGGACAAGTGTTAAATAAACAGTAAAGACTGCTCCAGCTTTATGCTCCCCACTGGAACGACGCTATTGAATCGTCACAGTCAAATGAAATTCAATTAACTTCAATTAGACTCACTGAACCGGCGAGAATATTCCCACCACAATAAAAAGCGTCAATAGAGCTTTGTGTTTTTTGGTTAAAAACAACAGTAGCCTTTTATCGTGTCTGTTTTGTTCCGCTGTTGGCAGCAACTCTTAATTTTAGGGAACGTCCAACCACCAAATCCTTTTTAAACCTGGGATAACCAGAGTCGCACTGTGAGCCTTTTTCTGGAAGCGACACACAAAACGCGTTGTGGCAGCAGAAAAGGGCAACGTCTGTGTCACGCTCGCGCTGCGATCAGCCCGGCAGCACCTGTGGACCTGCTCAATAATTATGAGAAGCTTCGATCGATAACTGCAGAGCCCGTCTGTCCACTCAGACTGACCAAGCCTTTTAACAGTCCCTGTGGGACCTGAGCACCAGACACGGTCAAATATTACTGCATTGACTAAATGACCTGTTCTTTTTAAATCAGTATAAAAACATGTCCATGGAAGAATAATCACACTCACGCCTTTTTTTTATGACGAAATGGGAGGTGATTATGTCATTATGGCCGACCATGAGATGGCTTGTAATGTGTTATTTTAATGGGACAGATTTAATTAGGTGTACTTCACATGTGGTTTCTAAAAAACGTGATTACCCGATTAGAACAGATTGTCATCAGACGCATTAGAGTCTTCCCAATTTCATATCTTGAGTATTAAACATGTTTGATACAAGCCAGGTATTTTGCGTTTCTCAGCACAAAACATCGTGCACAGAATAGCCATTAACCGACAATCCGCCTCCATGTGATGCGAGTAACGCTGAGAGTCAAAATCCCTGGAATCGTGTGTGCTCCTGAGTCTTGACTGGATCGTCTAGTCTGTGCTGTTCTCAGGATTAAAACATTAAAAATTGGTTACAACGTTTGTTGTGTTTTTGAAGTGAAATTTGAAAATCCACTAGTGTTGCTCAGGCTTCACGCATCATAACTATGAGATATTGCTGCGACTTGAAACCCGATGGCTCATGACATTATGCTTTTTGTAGATTCTAAGCACTAAAATAACCGTTTCACAGTTTTCAGTCATTTCTGGAAAAAAATCCTTTTAGAAGTATTTTAATTGGCCCTCCGTTCCATGTTGTGCACATGGATTTCAATTCCAAACACAATTTGTGCTATAAATTGAAAAAACCCAGCCAAATCAAGATAGTGTAACTCTGATGAGCATTTCAGCCCCGAGCAATCAACCAGTGAAAAATTAATTGGAAAGAAACATATTTGGGGAGCAAGCTTTAAAATCCCCGAGACGGCTCCTGTCAGACTGTAGCGTTTCCTGTTTGGCGTAAATTGTCTGCACACCACTCTCTGTCCTCGCCGTGATATTTGCAGTTCAAAGGCTGTTTGCTTGGCTTTTAGGCGAAACCTTGTCTTTATGGCATCCTTACTACCCGAACCACCGGTTTTCTGATTGACCCCGTATCTCAGAAGAGTGCCAGTAAATGATAGCGCCACTCTGTGTTGACTCGCCGTCTGTTGAGCTGTGTGCAGTAAACACACTCTCAGTGACTCATGACTTCATCTCAACCTTTGGGATCACCACACAGCCGGCTCGCTGTTTATCTTCCGTATTCCTCCTGTATCCCCTTTGTCAGCCTGTCTCTCTCTAGGTGAAACCCATTTGGTGGGAGCCCTGACGCCACTGGGCAGTGAGTGCAGTGTCTGGTTCATTGAATTTGCAGAATTTGCTCCAAATGAATGGGTTAACAGCAGGACAATGGAGATGGGAACCATTTCTTCCCCCGGAGAACAATTTTTACCCATTTAATGTGTGTTAAGTGATTGCGCTCTGTGTTGACCAGTTTCCCTCCAACCTTACTTTGATTCTATTTGACATCTTCATTAACTTGACGATGTGTTTCAGAGGGACCATTTTGGGCTCTTTTTAAATGGCTGCAACACAGGGCAGGATGGTGATAACATAGCAGGCATAGAGGATATTGACCAAAGAGAACGTGGATCATCAGGCTTACCAAGGCTTCACCCAAACCATTTTCATTTGGTTTTAGAAAACATGACCATCCTGGTACACTGAACAATTTGGGTGCTGGTACACCCAAACTACAACTGAGCTGTTGTCTTGGCTGAGTTTTTTTTTAATAAATATTCTTGTCCACAAATGCTCTAAAAACATCTTTATCCACATGAAAACAAACAAAAAACACTTGTAAAGTCAAGAGTAAACCTCTTTTTTGGTCAATCATAAGCAAAAGACAAAGCAAGCAAGTTTCCAAAAAATACTCACCGACATGTGGACTGGACCTGAGCCAGCGAGGTTGTGTGGACAGTAAGTTAATCCAGAGCAGAATTTACGCACATTATTACGGAGCCCCGGACTTGACATGGTAAAAAATAAAACAAAATTGTGCCCCCGAAATTGGTATAATATGAGTATGAAATACAATTATTACACAATTTATTTTCATGTCATGTCCGGGGCTCCATACATTAGAAACAAATATGTTTGTAACCTTAGACTCTTAATTGCGTTGACCTCTCCAGGGTGTGGCCTTTCGCCCAATCTCTGGATTAGCTCCAATTACTCCCACGACCCACACAGTATAAGCAACTATGGATGAGTGAATGCACCGTCAGAGGATCTGTACAATGACTTTTAAATCCACAGAGGCCATGTGGTGGAGTTATGGTTAGCATGGTTGCCTCACAGCAAGAAGCGCCGCTTCACATCCAGGTTAGGCGAAAAAAACGGAAAAATCTTTTAATCTGGCTTCCTCCCACACAGAGGTCTAGGTCTTTCTAATCTTAAAGTGGTAAAATAAAGGTTAAATAAAATCCTCCCACTGCACCGTGTGCTTGCGTGTTGTTATTTAAAACAGGATTATCCTGTAATCTGATATAGCTACTGGACTGGTCTTTTTAAATGTTGAATCGATTATGAGGCTAAACCTGCTGGCTCTCGGGTCGTGGTGCTCTGCCAACATGGAGATCAGAATGACTCCTCGTAAATCCATTGGGCCCGGAAATATTTACAATATTATATCGGTAAAAAAACTTTTTTCTACGACCTCCCTGTCGTAGAGGTTTTTATACAAGTTATTTTGCATGTAAGGAATCAACGCACACACAACTCAACAAGTCAGATGGCGCGGCACAGTTTGCAGGTCGCCTCCCTCCTTCGCCGAGAGCAGCAGCCGACTCCACGCTCACTTCCTCATTAACTCGTGTAATGAGTTGAGTGTGTATATAGATGCCACGAGTCCCAGACCCTCTCCATCCTCCGGGGTGCAGCCTCCTTCTGTCCCAGCATCAGTCAGGGAGTCAGTGTGTCAGATGTTATTTTTTTCATTCAGCACAGCTTGCGTGTATTTTCGGCGCGTCGCGGGTCGCCAGAATGGGGTCGCGATCGCGCGTCGTGTTTCCAAACCTGTCGGAAAAAGCACCGCGGGACGAACATCAAACAACCAGAACACCTGTTTTCAGACGGCAGTTCCTCGTTTAGCCTCGGCTCAGATGAAAGGAGCAGAAAGTTTCAGACCGGGGAGGGGATGGTGGGGTGGTTGGTGGTTGGGAATTGCAGTGAGATCAAAGCCGTGGCATCGTGTAAAAGGCGGAACGGAATGGCTTGCAATGGATGAATAATATTATGTTGTTGGGTCTGTATCAGAGAGTTTATGTTAAAATAATCTGTCTTTGTTTGTGCTGTGTGTGATGTTGTGATGCGGGCGTAATGCTGGATTTATTGTGACTATAACGTTACACTCAAACGTGACAGATTATTGTGTAAATGGCCTCGTCGTGACACCGATGTCTAATAATTGTTGATTATTGACCAATTTTGTTTGTTTTTCTGTGTTCGTATAATGGAAATGTGTGCGTTGGCGGTTAAGATATAGTTACAAATGATACTCATTTTCCTATTAAGCATTGGATTCTTGTAGCGACACGGGGAAAATTACAATCTGCTTCATCACGGTGCTTTTCTACATCTTTTCATGTACTGTGAGTAGTATTGATCCTCTACTGAATGTACATTCTTACCTCTGTTATCAATATATTTGACATTCTAGAGTCACAATTATGAAATGCCACCTTCTCTGTAGAGCTGATAAATGAGTAATCATAACAAAACACACTATTGCAAAGGTTTATCTGTGATGATAATCAAGTTTGTTTTTGGCTTTCAAAAACCCAATTTTTTATCTTGACCTCCACATGGAAAACTGATTCCACACAAACCTCTACAGTATAAAACCCACTGAATATTGTCATAATATAATTAGTAAAGTAGAGTTGGTTGAATACAGATCCCCTCTCTTTCTTTCGTATGGGATCGAGCTCAAAGCCCCACAGGTCCATGAATTCTAAAGCCGTAGAAATGTCAAAATTTCCATGTCGTCACACAAAGAGAGTGATGGACAGATGCTGGCTGAATTTCAGAGGTGTGTGTTTGAACTGTGTGCACCCCCCAGGGAAAGATGGCCCTCAAACTGTCTGTCATTTTGTTTTTACACCGTGAAGATGTCACCACAGACGATTCACTGTACGTTTGATTACCAAAAACCACACAAAAACATTTCCAAGTGAAACAAACACAGAGAATTAAACATGTGAATCAGAATCAATATCAGGAAAAATAACAGAAATTCAAAAATAAAATACACTTAGAATATGCATAGAAATTAGACTAAAGATTATAGACACTAAAATGTTTACCTCTGTCTCAAATAGGCAAGAACTGAATATATTAGTACCTATATAAAGTATATAAACAATATTATGAAAAGGTTATTGAACCAAAATAAGCTACTTAGGCTTAAACCTACCAATGTTTGAATAAATCTACTAAGGTTTAACCTACTTAACTAAAGTTTAGAATTTATTATGTTTTAATTGAATAAATAAACGAAATTGCAACACAAAAAATCCAATATTTATAGCGAGAGACACTCGGTTATCTTATAAAGATACAATTTGTGAAACAAACTAACAAAAAAAAACAGTATTATTGTCCAAAAGTCTTGCTCTTCACACAAGAAATCACATTTTTGTTTGTCCACACACTCTACAAACATCAAACTATTGTAACTTTGACAGTTGAAATGATCAGTCCTGTTTTCAATATCACAATATCTGTCAAAATAATCACAATGACCATATTGTGCAGCTCGACACAGCGTGTGCACTTCCTGTGTTTGCACAAAGCCGCGACATAATTGGACTTGCTCCGCAACTACAAAGGACACGTTTCAATAAAGCGCTGGCCTGCTGTTTGAAAAATAATTCACCGCAGCAAAGACACCAAAGAGAAGGCGGATCAGTCACTTGCGCTGCGTATTTCCATGAGATAAAAGTCACTCAGTGACAAGAAAACAAAAACATCGGCGAGCTCGGAGTTCTTTAAGCGCAACAGAACATTGATTACACCATAAAATGCCGTTAGGTAACACTGGACAAAACACAGGAAAATGTACCTTAAAATGATTTTCCTCCCTCCCTTTAAAGAGTCGAGGTTAGCAGGCACAAATATTCATTACGCATAAATACAAAATCAGAGCGATTTCCTGGCATCACCCACCTTTTGCCCTATCAATTTGAATGCGTGGCATATCCGTAATTCATTCCGTTACAATAATGGGATTTCACCACCGTTGTAGTGGCAAACTTGGATGACTGCAACAGCAATACTGGACTGCCCATCCTTTATCCTCAGCATGTGCCCTGCACCTACATTAGTGCTAATGATTTCCCCTTCATCAAAGTGTGGAAATACTGTTTTGTGGGCTGCGTAGTTTCCACTTCATGTTCATTAACCAACCCGAAAGGTCTCCTTTGTATTCCAGCCTCACATTCTTCACAAGAAACATGTTGCCTGAGACGCATCCGAATAGAGACGGGGATGGGCAGCTGAACACTGTGTCAGGCTTATGGAATTCAGACGGTGCATTGAAGAGAAGGATGAAACAACGGGGGCTATATTTATCTTCTTGATTGATGTTTTTTCATGTCATTGGTTATTGGCGTTCTTTAAGTTTATCCAAGTTGAGACAGCGATGACTCTCAGCATCGGGTATAAAAAACAAATGCAGCTTAATATTTTTGTACCCGACAGTCACTGATACTCATGATTATTTGCATCCGGTCTTTGTTGGACTAGGGTCAAATGACGCCCAGTCGATTGGCATTGTCATGTTTGTACGATGTTTTCAAACGTCTTTCCGTTTTGTCCACAAACTAATATTATTCATCCAGCCATTCATTTTATACTGCTTTATCCTCCACATTCACTCTCTCACTCACAGCTACAGTCTATTTTGAGTGTCCAAATAACCCTTATCACCACATTTTTTATGTCTCTGGACAAGTTTTGCTCATGCAACAGAAATGTAAAGTGACATAGTACGAGCCAGGCTTACGTGGAGCTAGATGTTTCACTGCACTTCTGCAAACATACCCATCCAAACCCATCTTATGGGATTCTCTGGAAAATCTGGACTAATCAGACAGGTTTATTGGTTTGTTGACCAACTTAGTGAAGTAGGACATGAGCACAAGAGGGAGGGAGTATTTTTGTCATGACTTTGGCACTTTCTCCTCCCTTGATTAGAGAAAGAATCATGGTACTGCTGCTGGTATTAAGGCCCCAGAATGGTCCACCAATCCCTACTGCAACGCCACCGACTGTTTGTGAGCTGCCATTTCGGAGCCTGGAGTTTAAAATGTATGTTTTAATGGCTTATGGAAAGCAGAAGTAACTATATTTTTAAGGGGTGGGGGTGGATTTGACTGAGAACTCATTTGTTTCACATCCACCTGAAACCTACTGTATAGTGTTGACGGTCAATGACAGTGTCCATGCTCCCATACATGTTTATCTTCTCGTATTCAACTCCCTCAGTGGCACAATAATTTGAAGGGACGTCATCCTGTATTGAAAAAGTAGAATTCAGACCTAAAACTCCTGGGCAGGAAAAACAGTAACGGCTATGATCTTTTAACACCAGAATATTCAATAAACGTTGTGTCATATGATTAAATGTCTGCACAGGGACATATAAGGCCTGGACAGACCTGAGATACATTTGATTTGTTAGCTTGTCAGCACCATGCCGTCTTACTCGTCTGAGAAATGAGGCGTCGCCAAAAGGGAAAAAGGGGAGGGGGGGTGGGAGGGGTGAAAGATAAGAGTGTTCATGAGCAGCCAGTGATGAATTACACAGTGGAGGGTTTGATTAGCTTTTTATCTGCTCACGGGACTCTTGGGTATGAGCGGAGATTGATGGGCTGTGGAGAGCTGACATGGTTGTTGTTTATTTGGCCGCTGTGCACTCTCCTGGAGTGCAATGTGCCACAAAAAAAAAATATGGGCAGCCGAGGCCTCTGAACACCTCTCTCCCTGCTTGTCATTTTTGTCTCTTGTAATATTAGTTATTTTCTAAGGCTGCTGATGCACCTCTGAGTGTCAACGTAGGAACACATTTCGCCTCATTTTCCACTAATAAACTCTCTGTCTCTGAGTGTCAGCGTTAATGCTGCGCTATCTCCAGTTCGCTCACCTGGGGAGAGCATGTTAGCGATGTACACTTGTGATGAAATAATCCCCAAAAATCGATAAACGAGAACAGTATTGATCACCTGCATTTAGTCTCACCATGTACAAGTATTATCTCTGCTGCCTTCCAAGGAAGCACTCAGATGCCATAGATTTTCTTAAAGGTTCAAGGTCACCTTCACTAATACATGTAAAACTAGCTAGCGTAAATGAGGTAATTATAGAAAACAGGTGTAACACGCAGATACAGTATAGACTGTAAACATTTCTTTTAAAACACCAAAATCAATTTCCTTTTTTTTTCTCACAGTATGCCAGAAATAACTCAATGATAATCACACATGAATAACAAGCTTGAAAGAGGAATCTTGGCATAGAACTCCCTTTGGAAATTAAACCTGAGTGTTGATTAATAATGAATGAATCTTATTTTATTCTGATAGAAGTTCTGGACTCTCAGGAATCACAGGGGCAAACTCTCAGCGCTGAAATATGGATGTGAATCGCCGCCAAAAAGTACCTCAATGATGTTGAAATCGGTCATCAACATGAATCGTGTAGCTTACTGTACACATGGAAATTAAAGTTGTTTTGAGAAGATTTCAATCATTATATCGCTCTAGAATTCTGGATTTTACCTCCCTCTGATCACTTACATTAAGCCATTTTGCACTAGGAGTAAGAGTTAATTTATTTTTGTAATGTATTGTAATAACTTATGTGTTGACTGGAAGCAAAAAGTTGCAACTCGCAAATATCTGTCCGCCTGTTGCCTCATTTGTCCCGCTCTAACAAGCTAAAATCACAAAGGAGGGCGAAACGGTGTGGTTTTCAAATTTAGCAATATGGCAGAGCCACTTTCCAGCCTGTGTGCGTGTGTAGTCTGTCAACATCCATTTCCTTCACTTAAAGCTCTAATACCTTGTATTGAACAACAAGCAGGCTTTTCCCCCAAACAGAATCCAGAGCTAAATAAGCACCCCTAATATAACCCAGCTTCTCCAAAATGGGCACCAGTGCATCCCGAGTGTCTGTAACTGTCGGGCTAATCAGCCCTGATGAAAGTCACCGCGGAGACCTCGTCCCTCCTCATGGATTTACGGGGGACGGCAAAACCAAAGGGCTCATATATTCGCCACCAAAGTGGATATGGATTGATGCTATTTACGAAGCCTAAAGCGCAGACACACACACGAGGAGGAAGTATTAACCTCTGATCACGTTACCAATGAACAGACCTTTCTAAATTGCGCTTGCAGCAGGTTTGTATGGATCGGGGGCCGCATCTTGCCGGACATGAATCTGTGAATGGTCATCTGCTCGTAAAACGTGTCGTGTCTTTAAAGGTGGTCGGGTAATCACGGGATAACCGGTCCTCAGACACCTGATGTGGTGGCCATTATTGCAATTTCTTAGCCTGGCTAATGGCAGTGACATTGCGTATTGGGTGTAGTCACCTCTCACCTCCAAGAGATGTAGATGAAAATGCCTCCGTACACAATTGGATGGACCTACATGATTCGGATGACGTATGCAGAGCGTCAACAAACATAATTGTTGTAATTTTCTAGTAGCAAAGACTATATCTTGGTCTTTTTTTGTCATCCACCTTCTTCTCTCCTTTCCATTCTTCTTTTCACCCACCTCTCCTTCACTAACCCCCATTCCCTTCCTCTCTTTTACCCAAACACTCCGAGTCTGGTTCTGTCAGTTTTCTCTCTCTCCACTGTTGCTGTTGGGGTTTCTCTGTTAATATTTGTAAGGTCTTGACCTTACCATGTAAAGTGCCTATAATATAATGTGTTATGAATCGATGCGATACAAATAAAATTGAATTAAATCTTGTAGCGGTGTTGACCACTTATGCCTAACTTATGACAATGAATCCCTTAAAATGGAAGCAACAGCTCTTTGTTAGTCGCCATGTTGGATGCAGATTGCTTTAGCAGATTGGTGCCCTTGCTAGACTGGGCCTCTGGACCGAGTTCACCCAGAGTAGCAATTTCTCAGACGTCTTCAGAAACAAAATGGTGTTTTGTTTTCCTCTTCTGTGGCATAAGAAGAGTGCACATTAGCAACAACAATAGCGTCCTCCCCGGAGTCTGTGACCTATTGGTGGGATTAAGCAAAGCTCTACAGTACACGACCATTTGCTGAAGCGAAGGCAGCTCATATTGTTGTTGGTTAATGGTCAGAATGATCATGTTTGTCATGCCATTACTGGGGTTTTCACTCGTGCTCAATGATGAGTTTTCACCCTTATTGTTGCTCTGTGTCTTCCTGGCTGACAGATGCTCAAATTAGCAATTTAGCCAAGATAAAGACCTGCTTCATCCTGGATAAAAATGTTGAATCGCTGGGCTGGTTTTAACTCTGTCGGGTCGTTAATTACAGCTGTGTCTCGAAAATTTAGGGGCCCCAACTCTCACTTTACATCACCCTTTTTGCCACAGATGCACCATCTGTATCAATAACTCCACACAAGTTTTACTGAAACTCTTTTACAGCGTCACCATTCACAGCCTTACATTTATATGCAAATTAGATTTTTAATGAAGTGTCAGTCTTAAATTAGCCTTTAATAATCTTGCGCTTTCTCATCCTGTTATATTATACATCATTTTATTTTTGGTTTTTAAATCTGTCCAACATGTGAACATTTACTCCGGCACTTCTTAAACAAGGGTGAAAAAGGTTTTATTTTTAATTGGCTTCTTTTTTTTTTTCGTCACGTCGAAAACTTCTCAGTAGAAACGCACATCTTTGACATTGCATTGACGTGCAGAGGCTCACCTTTCAACACACCAAAACCAAAACATTTGAGCAGGGGAAGATGAAAAAGTCATCCTCTCCTAACTTTTACATCTGTTACCATTTTATCGAAGTCTCTGTGGCCCAGAAAATCTATAGAGTTATAGATTGCTAACCAATTCCCTAAGTGGTGCGACTGAAGGTTGAACGTATTCAAATGTAATCAGCCAACACCTGTTTTTATGTTTTATTCCTTGTGCTCCATACAGACCCACTGACACCCAACATAATAACATAATCTTATATTCATCAGGCGGTGTGCTGTTGACAAACTCTTGGATAACCATGCTATAAATAATTGAAAAGGCCACCAGCTTCAATGCAAACATAAGCGCTGGGAAAAATACTGTTTGTCGTTTAGTCATGGGTCAGACTGGTGGTGGTGTTGATATGAATATGCTTCACAATATCACAACCTTGAGTATCTATACCAATATAGTATGTTATTATCTTGTGTAAACTATGAGAGGACGTTTACATATTTCTTCTTATGTTATCCGATCCCTTTCAATCCCAATCATCATCCCTAGTTGTCTTATTTAAACAATATCAAAGTCGGTACTTCACCCATTGGTACCCTTTAGTAAGTCACCTGCCGAATTTGAAGCCAGTTATGCGATTAACTAAAAGATATTCCTTGCATTTATAGATAGATTTAAGGTTTGTGGATCGTACTGGATACCTTTTTTTTCATATCTAATCCAGTGATTCTGGCCAGTATCAGACCAACATTGTATGGTAAACAGGTTTTCATCCAATTATTCCACTCCTGGGAGATGATGGAGGTTTCAGCAGAAGATAGGGCAACAAGGCCACAGATCCCGGGGTGTTTCCACTTCACCACAGGCAGGAGCTTCCTCCACTCGGCCTCCCCCCCCCCGCTCCACTTTTGGCTCCAAAAGGAGCAGCAAAAAAGGTCAAAGCAGCCTCTGCTGCCCTGACGCATTATTTGCCCTTTCTGCTCGCCAAGATCCACCAGTGACCTCTGGTCAGATACCCACTCACTCTGCTGAACCTCCTGGCACTCGTGAATATTATATTTAATCTATGTCTGTGTAGTGTAGTGCCGCCTTTTTAAAAATCTATGGACCCCAGAGAGGGCTCCAGCTACCTGCTGTTCTCCTAGTGTGTTAATCTTCAATAGCCATGGTGTCTTTATACCTGTTTCTAATGGGTTTGCAACTTGTTTTTCCTTTTTCTTCAATGTACAAGAAGAATGATAATTTAGGGAGGACTGTATCGGTTCATTTTGTGGTGGAATAATGGCTAGCACTGTTGCTTCACAGCGAGAAGCTCACTGGTTTGAATCCTAGAAGGGCCTTTATTTGTGGAGTTTCCAGGTTCTCCAGTTTCCTCCTACAGTCCAGAAACATGCAGAGGTTAATTGGACAAAATGACTGTAGGTGTGATCTGTCCAGGATATGCCTTGCTTTTTACCACAGGAAAACACTATGAAATAGCTGCAACTGGTGATCTATAAGCACTAAACTGTTAGTGGGGTAGTTTCCTTTTGTACATTGTGACATTATGCCATTTCAACATTCAATCCTGGTCTAAACCAGCAAACCAGGAGCATATAATCTGATGTTGTGTGGCCACCAGCAGTCCTAGCTGCTGAAGAATGACCAAGATACTGTAGCCCCACCTGCTGTACAGGAACACTTAATGTCCAGGCTACAGTATGTGTAAGGAGACATGGAAGAGAAAGAGAGAGACAGAGGGAGCACACATCATCATGGCACGTCATTATTTCTGTACGCCGCATGTTTCTGGAATTATGTGTGCAACTGGCACACACACGACATGCTATTTCATGCTGTAGCGTGTGTGTGTGTGTCGTCGTCCAACTGCCGCCAATCTTCTGATTGGTGCAAGTGCTTTTCTAGGTCAGACGGTGGCTCACATGCGTTCCACACATGCAGTCAAATATTCCCTTTCTTTCTCTCTCTCTCTCTCTCTCTCTCTCACACATACACACATGCAGTCACAGCCAAAAGCTTCCACCGGGGGAAGGTGATGTGCATTAGTCGCCTGGTTGCTCCTCTTCCTCTCCGCTCTAAATATAATCATGATTCACAGTGATGGCACTCGCGCTGACTCAAGATGGCGGCATGCATTCAGTGGTTCTTCACTAAGTCTGACAGGCCGTCTTCTTCTTCTTCTTCTCCACAGTCACTGAGATAGTTCCCCACCCCCCCCACCTTCTTCTCTCCTCATTCTAGCACACCTGAGCTGTACAGTATGTCACCGCCTGTCAATGGAAGACTGATGGTTGCTTTTGCTTGGGAATAAGCTATAGGTAATAAACGGGGCACTGCCAGCTGTTGCGCGATGCTCGGTGGCTCCCAAGGGTGGTGATCAGGTGGGTGTTCATCTGGCGGCTGCAGAGGAAGGATGAGTCTTAGCTCTGCCCCATTGCCTCTCTTCCTCTCTTCCTTTTAATCTCTTCCCCCCGTGTCTCTCGCTCTTACTCTATCTACCTCTCTACCTCTTCCATCCACGTCTCTCTGTCTTCCTGTCCCTCGGGTGTCCTGAACTCAGTGTGTCTGTGCCCTCAGACAGGAGTCGGGTTAAACGTGGCAATACATCATTTTGTTTCTCGGCGTCTTTCAGTGGTTTTTTTTGAGCAGGTGTTGCTGCAAGGGAAGGGACAAAACAAACAGGAGAGCGCTAGAGATGAACAGCCGTGATCTAAACATTAGTTTTGCACTTTAATTCACTTCAATTAGCTTTATTTTTATCCGTCAGAAAACCGCAATTTGTGTGAGAGCACGAGTGCGTGTCGCGCTCATCACATCAACATATGGCACACCGTTATCTAATCACATCAACATATGACATACATACATTTTTCAGGGTGAGCACCATCTGTGAAAAGTCTTAAATAGAGCATTAAATATTCCTTAAGCACGTTATGGTGTAGCATGTTTATTTCAGGTGAAAGATTAAGACTTTTTGGTTGAACCCCCACTAGAGGAAATTCAGATTTCTAACATTCGTCATAACACCTGATGGTCAACAGCGCAACATGTGAATCATATTTGATGTCAGTTTTGATCCTTAATTGAAACCGACATTAATTTATATGATTCGTCATGTAATAACTGTAATTTAATCTTTAATTTCTTGCAGTTTGCCCCCAGTCACAAAGGTATAAGTATACTAAAGCAGTATCACGTATACTGCTTTAGTGGTGCGACTGAAGTTCCACGTAAAGCCGGTACAGTTTGAGCCAGATTTGTCATCGCATTGATCTCGACTCCATCATTTCACTGTTTCAACTTATCATTTTCAGCCCTCTTTTCATCGCGGCCATCCATCACAGAAAGGACAGATTTAATATGTTTTTATTTTGTCCCCATCGTTTCAGGACTCAAAAATGATTAGATTTTGGTGGTCACGCGTGAAGGTCACCACAGGGAAAAAATAGGGCTTTGTCCTCTTGAAATCTGGAATCCTTGAGCGCCTGGATAAGCAGTGCATTGGAAGCACATGGATTCTAGTTTGAGGGCAATTTGCTGCTGTGTCAGATCTTTACATGCAGTCCGTGATCGGATGAAACTTCTTCTTATCGTGTTTTGAGGAGCTGCGCGTGTCGGACTCAAAGTGAACACGAGAGATGGAAGAATTGTTCAAATAGCATTTGGAACTGTGGAAAGACCAGACTATTCTATAGCGTACGCATCAATCTCGAAGTGACACTAATGGACTGGCATACTGTATGGCAGCATGCGGTCTGCAATTTGTGGTGTCCCACAAGCTTTTCCAGAGCAAACTGAGGAATATGAATTTAGTTTCAGACACACACACACACACTGCTCCATCACAGTTTGAGCCCCCTCCTCACATCGCCGTTCTCCATCTTCTCACTGGTGCAGCAGTGCAATCTTCACATGCAAATATCCTGGGAGGCGGGTGGCCAGTTGATGCCGCCAACTTGGTAACATGAATTACATTTGCATGCGATTTGAGAGAGAGGAGGAGGAAAAAAAAACAAAAAAAAAACAACAAGGGCTCAGTGGGAAGCTGCTCTGCAGGAATAACAAGCCAGAAGAGAGGCTTGATTGCTCTCCTCTACTGACTCTTCAGAATCCTTAATGTTTGTCCTCAGGAGAAATGACTCTATACTTGGTCATTTGTGGGCGTTTAACCTTCGTTGCGGACGCGTTTCTGATTTTTCAGTCGGTCACACACTTCACGTCAGTAGTGCATTTGTAATTGGGACGTAATATTGTAGATTTGCCATCCAATTCAGACACGATTAGGGTTACATACACTAGAGGGTGTGGTCATTTCTATCAGTGCTTCTCAGCGATTTAAGTCCAAATCCGTAATCATTACCGGGCGATGACTTTCACCATGGGTAAGAAGGTGTGGGAAATCTACTAATCCTGTGCGTAAATATTCCCTTAAATCCGGTTTACAAGTAGTTCTCTGCGGATTTTCAAGCCTGTGTCAAATCTCAAATGTTTTCAGCATAAGACGATCAACATTCCAAACCAAAATAAGGTCAAATGTACTTGATCTCAGAATGAAAAGGATGTTCTCTCATAGTGTTTCCTCCCTGCTCCAGGTTTGCTGTCTTTTGGCGGTGCTTAAATCGATTTCTCATCCTGTACAAATTGGACCATAAATTGGTCCTGTGGTAAACTAATACCGTCGAAAAAGGATCTTTATTGTCGTTATACAACCCAAATTGTACAATACTGATCAGAGCACGTCGCCGCAACGGACCAACCTGTCTAACATTCATACATGTTTTTGATGGTAGGAGGATACTTTTGTCCACTGCCACGGTTGCCGTGATAACCTCCAGACAGATCGAAGATAGATCGGGTAGCATCTGTCTATAGCACGCCACATGGACTTTTAACAACCTAAAACTTGACGACGCGCACACCAAGTTTTCTGAGTTTATGCACATGGCAAGGCTCCCAAAAGTGCACTCAAAGACTAAGTGTAAGATTCAGAGCAGATAGGAAAGGGCCGGTGGTGTTCGGGGCCCTGATAACATCAGCAGATATCCACGTAATATTTGGATAATCAATCACCATTTGCATCAGGTCGCACCTGTGCACTCGCTGTTCTGAAACATGACTCAACCTCTGCTGTTGCCGGGCTAACTTTCTTTTTGACGTACCACTGACGCACAACACCTCTTCTCTCCACTGGGCCAGCTGTTGCTCCCTCGCTCATGTTCCCCCTCTCTCTCTTTCCACCTGTCACTGGTTCCCTTCATTCACTCTGCCTACCTGTCAAAACTCTCCCTAATGAGCCTCCTATGGCAACAATTAAAATACGACGATCACAACTGTTTTTCTCCAAGCCAACGACGATGAAGTGCACCAATGAACCAATGAAGATGCCCTATTTTAATGCTTAAAAAAATATTCTTGACTTGTTCTCAGTGAGTGATGAGTGCTGCGTGCTTTTTGCACTTTTGCACCCTGCAAAAAAAACAAAAACCACCTCCATGGGCATTCAGAAACAATACAACATTATCTGTATCCATTGTGTGAAAATGGGCTCATTCGTGAGGAGCTTATAGTCACGTCTTCAGGTACACTGAAGACAAAAGCTTCATTTATTTTATTGCATTTTGTGTATTAGCGATGTTGTTAAACCTTATTCACATAGAACGTTTGTCTGTGGAGTACTTTTCAAAGGCAGTTGATGTGAAGAGTGTGTGTGTGTGTGTGTGTGTTTCAATGCCAGGAAAGCTCTCTGAACATTTTGTACAATTTGGTGAAAATCCAGCATAATTAACCAAACAGTGATGTTTGGTTAATTATGAATTCATACAATTTCTCTCACATACATTCAAGAGCGGCCAGAACTGTACTGCTCAGACAAAACTGGTGTGACACAACAGGTCACGCTTATGTAACACACACACACACACACACGTACACATATCTGCTGGAACTGGAGCAGAAAAAACACACCAGCCAATCACAGCCCTCTCTCCACCCACTCCCTGAGAGCTCATTGTAACTCAAATCAGCGACAAAAAAACCCAATTTCTCTGAAAACTAATACATCAATTTAGAAAAAAAATATTAATTAACCAGCAATAAAGTACACATTGAAAAGCAATCGTCAGTCTGCAACAATTACGCGTTCAATCATGATATTAAAACATTTGAATTGAGGCCAGATATTTCTGCCCAGGAAACACAGCTTTTCTTGTTTGCGTGAATTAAATTGATTGATTCGTCCCGAGACGAGACCAAGTTTCATAAGGAGAATTGAGAGATTCTTGGGTGACACACGACACACACTTATGTGATATCGATATAAAATAAGAATAAAGTTGTAATATGGCGAGATATTATGACCTTTTTCCACTTATTTGGTGGAATATGCCTCCATTCACCTGATGTGACAGCAAATTTTGTCTATAATGCAGCGTGGCTGAGGTTCGCCATAAAGCTTGGCTCTCTGACGACAGTGGAGGTGCTCTGCTCGCCGGAGTTCCACTCCTTCTCAATTAGCGCTTTAATTGTTTCTGAGAGAAACTAGAAAACCTCTTTTTGAATAGCACGCAGATGTAAACAGCTGCAGCCTTGCAGTCAGTGACGACAAGCCATTTTCCTCCAGAAGAGAGGATTTCCTCTCTCTTCAGTTTCTCACACACTCTCTTCAATGCCCCGATACTGATGCTAATGTGGAGCTGATGTGACAAAAGATGGACTTTTACACTCGCTCTCTTTGCTCACAGTACGTTTGAATTTTACTGTAGGAGCTGTTGAACTTTTAGAACCAGGTTTTGTATTTCTATTGCACCATCACGTCCAAAACGAGCGGCATTGTTGTTGTGTTTTTCCGCTTGAGCTACATTTTATAGTTAGCCTTCAATTTGTCTTTTCAGGTTTGTTGTGTTTTTTCAATTTGAGTTTGGCTCCACCTGTTTTACAAAGTCTTCCGTAACATCGTACGTGAAATTTGACCCTATGCCATCTCTTCTCTTTCTTCCTAACGCTGTAATTTCTGCCGCGTTCCTCGTGTGTCCTCCTCAGTTTCGACATCCAACACCTGACCTCTGTACCTGGCAATCCGCCTGATTGGATCTCTTCTTCCTCTCTTCTGATTGTCGCTCTTCCCAGGTTCTGCGTTTTAGTTTTTATTCCGCGACGAAAGTGTCCGTAGATTTCGTCCCAGTTTTCGCCATATCAACTTCAGTTTTATTTACTGAACATCAATTTTCCTTCGTAGTCTCCGTCAACGAAATAAACCCTGGGTCACACCATCACTTTAAAAAAAAAGAAAGAAGAAGAATAGATTGTCCATATGCAGACGGCATAATCGGGCGAGCAATTTAAACGCCGGCTCCTTTTGCATCTTCATTAAAGCACAAATTGGTAATCAATATATGATTTTCCTGGAGAGCGGCCCCTGTTATAGAAGAGTAAATTGCTTCTTATGAGATGTTGAATTGCATCAGTTGTGACGTTGACATGGAGGGTGCTTTTGTTTACCGCGCTTGGATAATTAATGTAGAACGGCGCAGAGGAATCACGCACCTCAATTTGGTTTCTCCTATGGACATTATGTCCCAATTAAAAAATGGGAAATTATGCGTATACTGAAATGAAACGACTGACTGGCATTGATTATGAGCATCATATGAAGCCAGCACTCAATCAGTTTAGTATCCAACCTCCAAATTGGCATCCACACGCATAAGCCAATGATAGTTTTGCATATTGAGAAAGATATTTTAACGTCTATGCTTGTACGGCTTCGGTGTTTATCTTTAAAGGTGGTTTGTTTCCATCACTGCATTTCAATCCTGTCTCAAAATCAGGGTGGCTTGTGTTGTGTTTGGTTTCCACAACATGAACCTGTGCCAGAACTCACTCACTCACAGGGACACTAATGGATTTATTGTTGTAAAAAGGGAAAAGAAAATTCAAAAGGAGGCAGAGCGGAGGCTGTAATTGTGGAAGCTGCTTTTCAAAAATAACTCAGAATCAGGACTTTTAAGTGCATTACGGAGGGGGAAAAAAAACAAAGGGATGTAGCCTGAATCAGGGATCCAAAACTGATAAAAGGAAGGTCAGACATGCTCACAAAACACAACCCCATTATTTGCTATTAAGCAAGAGAAATAACATGGCTATCTATAGAATATATACTGTAGTAAATCTTGTATCTTTACGTTTACGAAAATATTCACATTTAAGAAGCTGAAAATTAGAAAAGCGGATGAATCTATTATCAAAATAGCTGAATGTTATTTTATTTTGGTCGTTGATTGATCGATTGATCATTGCAGCCCTAACATCAAAGTTTAGTACCAACTCTGAAACCGTCATCATTGAATAATAAAGTTTTAATTTGACTATTCTGTGTCCAGGCTACATGGTGGAGCAGTGGCTAGCATTGTTGCCCCCCAGCACGAGGGTCCCCAGTGTGGAGTTTGCTTCTTCTCCTTGTGTCCATGTGGGTTCTCTCAGGGTTCTCCTGCTTCCTCCAACAGTCCAAGAACTATGCCGAGTAGGTTAATTGGACACTAAATTGACCGTAGGTGTGAATATGTCGGATAAAGCAGCAGAGAAAGAATGTATTCTGCACAAATTTCTCTCTTAATTTATGGCACATGAAGGTCAAAATGTCAATAATCCTTGACACAATTTGTGTGAATTCATGATGTTAATCAGTCCAGGGTTTCCTTTCACATTCAGACTCTTTGGTCGAGTGCGTTTGAGTGACTCTGGATTGAATGAAAGAACTGATTTAACTTTGTCCCCAGGCCTCACTGTCTGTGTAGACAATAAGCACTGCCGAACAAATCCTTTTTTTTTTCCATTGAAAAGGTGGCTGATTAGGATGTTGAAAGTCGGCACTCGCTGAATACTCATTTCCTCATTTGGTCGGGGTTTGATGAGCTGCAAATCATCTTTTTATATGATGAAGTTCTAAGACGCCTGTATTTAAGGAGGAGCTGCGATGTGCTGATAACTTCAATAGGTCAAATTAGCATATAATGTGCTTCAAAAAGGTACTGGGGAAAAAACTCAAAAGAAAGGGGTTGATTGTCATTATTCATCATCTGTCTTTTTAAAATTGGTCGTTTTAAAAAAAACCTACTCCTATTCATCCATCCATTCTTCTAAATGTCAGACAAAACAAAAACATAGACAAAACTTTGGTATGCCCATCCAGCCACCCACCCATCCACCCATCCATCCATCCATCCTTCCTTCCATCCATCCATCCATTCATAATTAATTTCTCCTGTGTTTTTGGACAAAATGAGGAACCTTGACATCATTTGTGACCATAAACACACTTTGGAAGCCATTTTACAATCTAAATGTATCAGGGTAGTCAGTATCTAGTAGTATATCATATTTATTGTTGCTAAAAAAACTCCCTTTTGTCCTTGTAAAGTGTATTTATTGAATTTTCAAGAAAGAAATCTGCAATGACAACAAATAAAGAACATGGTGTCGTGGAGATAATTCACATCGGGGCTTTTACAGCAGGGCAAAACATCATGTTTTTATCAATGTGTCCATGTTATAGCAGTAATGGAATATACAAGTTGCCCTGTCTAAATAAAATTAAGGTTAGTAAACCATCTGTGGCTTTCTCCCCCTTTAAAAAAAAGTGTCCCATATCGTCTTGAAGATAGAATATTTACCCCTTATGATATAAGTAAGTTTTTTCCAGAGCCAGAGAGTTTGACAGTGTGTAAACTCGGTCTGCTCATAGATTTCCAGGCGATAGCTATGTCGTGTTTTGCTTGTAATAAGCAGGAGATTGTCACGTTCTTGCACCTTGGTTAGTTTGCATTCAACAGGAAAAATATTGCATCACTTGGGGCCTATTTTTACTCTCACACTCTCTGTCCAGAGAGTCTGGATTTGCGGAACGCAAGGTGGTACTTGTACTGTTTTATTTAAATGTGCTTAAGCCGATGACGACGATGAAGGAGCGTGGCTAATTCACTCCACACTTGTTTCTTTAGAGCGTCCGCCGCTGCCTCATCTGCAGCCCTCTGCTCGGTTAATTATGGATAATGGACATGAGCTCGGGAGGGAGGAGGAGTCCCCTTCTGCCAGAGCAACAGCAGCTGATTAGGCCGAGCGAGCAGCGTCACAGAGAGAGACTGTGGCGTGGGCGGTTTGGTCATGCGTCGCAACGCCAGCGGATCCGAACTTAACTCAGAGTCTTTGTAGTTCCTCAGTCCCCCCCCCTTAAGATATGCAGTATCCATGACTTTAAGTGGAAATGTGCCATTTCAATCAGCGTCAGTCAGGCTGGCGGGTTACACGCTCACAGAATTGGCCTTTTCCGACATCAAAGCGTATACATAGAGACGACGCTAACTCTAATTGCGTGCCATTAACCTATAAACTGTAGCCTCATTATTTCCCGTCTTATCTCGGAAGTTTCAAAAGAAGTGGATGTTTGAAAAATAATAGTCGCCGCTGTCAGGGTCCTTATTTTCTCCCCCCGATGTGATGTGGTGGACACTCATGCACGAACTTCATAATGAAACGTAAAAAGGTCACGGAAATCTCAAACGAGCTCGACTCATGGAATATGCCGTTGTAAGAGCAAGTCAACCACGTCACGCCGGCACCCCGCAGGCTCCGGTGTCATTTTCAACACGTGGGTGGGAATGAGCTGCGAACCTTTGAGAGGAAAAAAAGAAAAGAGAAATACCGTAAAGAATTAATGACATAATTATATCATAGTGAATTTTCAATAATGACATGCACAAACTTAGTCATCGTTCCAGTAAACCGCATCGTTCCAATGTTTGCTTAGTCATTTGGTCATTAAATACAAATATGACTCATTGTGTTCGGATAATACTGGAAATGAATGAACTATTTAAAGAAAAAAAACCAAAATTGGTTCCCATATGACTCACCAATCACCAAAAAAATCTGTGTTACTTAACTGAGACGTTCTCTAGTAGACGGTCAATATGACGTGTGTTCCTTTGGTGAAAATCCATAGAAAGCCATGATGATGAAGAAGAAGAAATGTCACCCATGACGTTCCCTAATGCTCATCTGCAACGGTTGTTGTTTTGTCCTTAATAGTATCGGGAACAAATCTCCACTGAGGTTTACTGTGTTATTGTCCCCAACGGAACTAATTCGATTCTTCCATCCTTTGTTGCCGTCCTTCCATCCGTACGTCCCAGTCATCAAGCAAACCTGATTAAAACGCTCTAATCTGTGCGGCTGATAGATGATGCAGTTTGCGTCCTCGTGTCCCGACGTACGAGAGGACCTTTTATTAGTAGTGACGTGGCAAAAAACAGTGGTGACTTGTCCAACATGTTAGTCCTCGTGAAAGTTGAGCATATATATATGTGTACTAGATATATAAACGGTACGTTGTGCGGCCCTGGTTGTGCTACAAGATGGGGGAGGATTGAAATAATTACAGGGAATTTAAATAAACTTGACTTGCAAAGATCAAATTCCCCTTCGGAACGACTGACCTTTTAAAGTGCCTTGTACTTGTGCCTCATCTAAAAGACCATTCTGCTCTTGTGAATAGTACTCGCATAACATGGCTTTAGGGTAATGATTGAAAACACCCACTGGGCAACTTCTTCAAATTCAAATTGCTCCATTGCACACACACACACACAGGCACTTAGTGTAAGAGACGGACACAATGAGTTAAATTGTCTGGTGTGGAAATTTCACAGGAGCTCATTAGAGGGACCCAGTGGAAGCCCGAGTGCAAAATTTGATTTTCTCAATCTGACCACAAAACACAAACACTCCCTTTGACACTCATGAACAGGATTAGTGTGTCTGAGAGTAGATGTAATGTAGGAGCACACACAGTAATGAGGGCAGACATATTTCAATATTATTGGCTATTTTTTTTTTTTGCCTCCAGGCCCAGTGTTTCCAGCTGGTGGATTGTTGCTTATCGTAAGGTCACAGCTGCCCGCTTCAAACACTAAAAACAGTGGGTTTTCTCCCCCAAAAAAACCCCCAACCTTTTTGTTGTCACTCCACATGTGTTATTTACTCCCCTGTTTGCTTTACTCACATTTTCTCCCCCTTTTCGCTCCTGTTTTGAGCTACTTTCACATCCACGGGCCAAAAGAACCCACCCCCCCCAGAACGTTTCTGCCAGTAACACAAAAGCCGAAATGGAGTAAATCGTAAATCACTAGCAGTTGTTGTTGTTTTTTGTAAATGCCAAATTACAATTTCATTCAAAGCAAAAGCAATAAAAGACCCGAGCTAATCTCGTAGTAGTATATTCGCCCTCCTCGATTTAGCTCCTCCATATCTCACTGATCCCCACCTCTAGAATACACTCCCACAACTCATCCAAAGCATATCATCAATATCTACCTTCAAATCTCAACGAAAAACTTACCTTTCCATCCCCCCACCATTACCTCAGCTGTCTTTTTCTGCAGGAGTTTGCAAAAAGTATGCCGAAGGCTTGTTTATGTCCTTGCTGCCTCTTTATTTAGTAATTAGCAAATGAGGAAGAGAGACACAGTGGGCAATCCAGTATTCAATTAATTCAATAACGTGAATCCACAGATTAGTAATCTCCTCAGATGTCGCTCGGCATGTTTACAGCCAAGCACTGATGTCATGTTTGTACTATAAACCTCTCCCATGAGTACGTGTGTGTGTGTGTGTGTGTGTGTGTGTGTGTGTGTGTTTGCTCCACTTTCATGTTATTTATGGGTCAAGCTGACCTGGAAGTACATTGACCTACATACTACAGCTTTAAGGAGCATCATCGTCCGTTGAAGAAATCCGCAAAAGACTAAAGTACTGTTTGTTCTGATTGAGGCTACAATGAATAATCAATTATTAACAATTTTTCAGCTCCTTGAATGTGAATATTTCCTGGTTTCTTTACTCCATATAACATTAGACATGTTGCTTGAATTTTGTGTTTCGGGAAACGCCAGCCAACCTTCTCTGGCGTTTTCTGGACCAAACAACTTAAGGACAAATCAAAAATAATAATCGAGAGATTAATTGATAAAAAATAGAGTTCCTGGAATGTATTTTATCATTTGGTTACACAGTATGTATTTAGGTTATGGCGGTCGGTCCCAAAAAGACCATAATTGCCTCTGAGCTGAAGACCTAACTTTGGGCTCGTGTACATTTCCCCCATCTCTTCCCAGACTCTTATCAGTGGAGCACACTAATGAGTGTTGCCTAGCAACCCATTAAAACAGGGCTTGGTAAAGTCAGCGTTGGCAAAAAAGAATCCTGCTCAGTGAGATCTTTTCTTTTCGTGCTATTCATGTGCCATCTGCATGCAGTAACAATGCCCGCTTTCACATGAACATCAAAAAAAAAAGTTCTGCCAAGACATAATTACATCGCATTCTTAATTAGCACCACCATCTTGAAGCCTGAATGCTTTGATGCAATAACATGGCGGATTGGGGGGATCATACTAGTTGGTAATTTATTTATAAATTCAACAGGGATCGTGGTACCATTTTTGATTTTTTTCTCTCCTTTCCACTTTTTTTTTTATTCTTTACACCCAGCAATCACGACGTGAGGGCTGGAGAGCACAGTCGACTAAAGACGCTCAGAAATGAGTTTGTTATCACTAAATTTAGATTCTGCGGCGTCGCAATCCCATTGCTAAACAATCATATTATGTAATAACGATTTTCCACAGCGATCCGTGTGACTCAAATTACGCTCAACGGCAAACAATCCACGTTCGCTCTGCACCTGTGGAAGCGAAATAATGCACTTTGATTGAGTGATTATCCAGAGAGCAGACTCTCGAGTGCCGTCGTTCACTGACACCAGAGGAGGGACAGTATCTGATCGAGGGATGGCTCAATACCATTTTTTGTATTGTACCAATACGGCATACGAAGATTGAACCTTTAATCGTTTTCATATTGAAATTAGGGCTGCAAATGTTTTCATAATCAATACTAATGTTGAGTATTTTCTCAGTGTATTGATTAGATGTTTGTACGATGTCCAACATCTTGTTTTGTCCATAAAACCAAAGGTCCAGTGTGTGAAGTTTAGGTGGAATGATTTTCATTTATCACAAATTAAAGATAAAGGATAAAATGAGCAAAAATGAGCCCAAATTGTGCAATGTTATGCATGTTAGAAAGTACGCGTATCTTCTCATTCTTCTCATATCTACAATAGAATATAGCACAGTTGATGTTTTGATGATGAGCTGAAGCTTGGCTTTAAAACCACAACCGGCTCATTCTCTAATCTACTCCATTCCCCAGATTTGCTCATATTCAGAATAAAGTAGCTCAACAACTACAACAGCAGCAGCCAGGTCTCTCCTGCTCCCTCTCAGTCCACAAATGAATCTCTTAAACAAAGACTCACTGTCTCTGTTTGTGTAACAGATCTGCGTTAAAGCTTAAGTAGGAGTGCTGACGTAAAAGAGCTTCACCCAGGGCCGAAACTGGGGGGCGGTGGGGGCGCTCCATTTCAAATTAAGCAGCATTTGATGGATGTTTTGGCTCTAAGTGGGTCATCCTGACCGGTGAGGTGACTACTGAGCCCGGCAGTGCGTCGCTCATGGTCATGGTTGTCTCCTCCAATCAGCTGTGTGAGGCTTCAACTTATGCAAAGTCTGCTTACCTTTCAACTTCCACATCAGGAGTGAGCGGAGTCTCAGGTGCCCAGAGTGACAGTAATGGATGCAAGAAGAAATCCTTGTGATGTTTATTTTTGCCCGTCCTCCTCCTGCTTCTTCTTCTTCTTCTTCTTTTGTTTATTTACTGAGCAGAAAACCATGTGTTGGAAGTTCGACTCGTGTCTGTGCAAGGGCCTCATCATTCAAGGGCAAAGGCACAGGAGAGACGCGGCCTGCCAACACCGCGTCATCGTCATCGTCACGCAGAGAGACCATCTGAATGTTATTATGCCGTCTGATTTGAGTGCCAGCTTCAAGGACATTCCACTCCACAACCAGGCGAATATTAAACGTCTTTGTATCCGTCGACCAAAGACAAACACAATTTCATTCATTCGAGAGTGAGAACGTCTTTCTCTCTACTCTTATTTATTCAACCCTCAATCGACCTACATCTATCATTTATCGCTACTGAGTGCTCACATTTGCTTGATTTATTATCATAATGCATAATTATGACACTGTCTGTAACACTGATGTAATCATTACCTGCTGGCGGCAGTAGAGGAAAACGTACACATGATTTCCCAAAAAATCCCAAAAAGATTGGTTGTGGGAGATTTTTTGGGGTCCCCCAAAATGTATTTACGGAATTTTCCCAACCTTTAGTGAAGCTTTATGAGGGTACGCTTTAAATAACATGTATAAAATGAAGTTGTAATTCATTCACCAAATATCTGTATAGGGATGGGAATCAGTATCGGTTAAAATGACTGTATTGGACTAATATCGATATCGGTAGATACTCGGACTCAAAAAGTGGTATTTAGTAATCTAACACACTGCTGTTCTTGTCATTATTTACATTGTGATTTGGGTCAAGATACAGTAGTTTGTCGTCTTTAAAGATTAGGTGCAAGAGTTTATTCCCAGAAGCAGATGTCTTGGTTTTACAGCCCTGATAAGATAAGGTGAAGGACTTCATGTAGCGGTCAAAGAGAGCACAACCTTCAAACCCCCTAAAAGCGTGACATCTTTAGCCTCCAGAGACCCTTGACTTTTTCTTGCACGTGCAGATTTGGAGAAAGAAGTGGTGATGGAAATCAAATCACTTGGTTTTTTGGACATTTTTTAAGGTGTTGCAGGGTACATTCATCCATCCATTTTCTACTGCTTTATCCTCCACATGAGGGTCAATCTCAGCTGACATTGGGGCGATAGGTGGGGGTACACCCTGGACAGTTTACGAGTCTATGACAGGGCCACATATAGAGACAAACGACCTTTCACTCTCACACTTCTATTGCTAACCACTACACCGACCGTCTGGCCCTTGTAATGTTCAGTTACACTCCTTGTTTCTCGCCAATAACTTTTTGAAATGCCCATATAAGGCTGGAAAAGGTGCATACATGCAGAACTCTTTGAAACTTGTTGGGGAAAACACAATAGTTGGACATTAAACAGACAGAGAAAACTCCCCTAAAGTGTGCTTGAACTGACTAGGACGCTTGTGTTCACACGTACGCTTTCCTGCGGGTCGTGTCTTGGCAAAAGTTCAGGGTTGTAGTGCGTGCCTGAAAGCAGCTTGTGTCCTTCGCGTCGTCCACAACCTCTGTCTGGGTTAACAAGCTGCCGTCGCCGCTCTGCCTCTGTGACCTCATGCAGAAAGAGGTTTCGCGGGGCAGCACTCATGGACCCCCGGGTTCCAGTCTGCGCGTTTGTCGCTATAGAAACGGCTCTTGCCAATTTATGTCAAAGGAATCTTTACCAGTCACTGCTAAACATGTGTTTGCGTTAAGATCACACCGTTTCATCGGCTTATGTTGTCATTTTAAACCGCTTTCAACCAAAGCCATGAACGGGTTACGCCTGTTTCATATATTCCTGTCACATCGTTCGCTTTTTCATTCGCGTTTCAATTCAATTTTGATTGTCGCTTTTGCCCATTCAGCTAAGTAAATGGGCGTGGAAAAAAAAAGAAAAAAAGAAATGCAATTTATTGTGAAAAGTCATGCAATTTATTCTGATGACAGAGACATCTCAGGGAACACAATTAGTTGGCACGGCATACCAAGCTGTTTCCCCTTTCAGCATCTGTAGCAGTGTGATTATCAAATGTTTTGATGTCAAGGGAGAGAAATGTTGACTGACAGGCCCCCAACCAGACCCGAGTACCAGATCATGCAGTAACTGACAGCAGAGAACCCGTCTTTTCTCTCTCTCTCTCTCTCTCTTTCTCTCTCTTCTGCACAAAAAAAGCAGACAAAACATTTAATTATTCCTCCAGTGCGTACAGAACAGAATGGAAGCGCGGAAACGAGAGCGGCTGCAGAGTTTCACTGTTAATGCTCTAAGGAGACGGCGCTTGAAAACGTATCACAGTGACAGCAGCCGGGTTATTTATCACAGGCACGCATGGAAAAATGCATAGTTTATTCACAAAACCCCGTCATCTGTCACACACAAAAAAACAATAATTATCCTTACACAATATACTCTGCAGCAGAGAAACCCAACACTTTTGGCTTAAATCCATAAACGCTTCGTTAGGAGCTTGTGTCTCATTAGTCATGGACTCTGTGTTTCTCTTCATATGCACCGGGAGACTCTCTCGGTCTGCTGGTTTTACAGTAATCTTTGTGTCGCCTCGCCTCGTCTCTCAGTGTCGATTGGGTTCTTCTGAGCCGGTGTTAGTTTGATGTCAGTTCTGAGACTCTGCTTTTACCAGATGGTACGAAATACAATGACCTTCCCGGAGCTAACATTTTGGGTTTGGTTTTAAATCGGGACAGATTTCTCTCGTAGCTTAAATGTATTATTTTACATTTGTTGTGAATCTCAACTAGTAAGTTAGTAAGTCCAAGTTGTTTCTGAACAAACGATAATGGTTGTAATGATTCATCAATTTTCATCGACTTTCAAATAGGAGAAGATTGTCTATACATCCTTATTTTCCCAGGTAAATTAACCCTTTAAACACGATCGTATCACAGACGTCACGTTTGCGCAAGCGAACTTTGCATTACTGTAATTACGCGACGGTTTGTGAGCAAAAAAATTTCAACGGTTTCTGAAAGCTGAGAAGTTGCACGTCAGTGCCAACGTGTGGTTATTATGGTAATTTCCCAATCAGCGTCTTTGTCACCAGAGTGGATCGAGAGTTGGGAAAACAGCTGTACAGTTGTTTTTGGACACAAAACACCATTTTAAATTGTTAATACACTGTTTTAACATGCAGTACGTTGTGAATAACTGCCAGATATTGACAGTTATTCTGAAAAGACGGACATTTTGAGGCTTAGGTGTTAAAGGGTTAAGTCATATCAATGTACGAAGAATAGTGGCTTTTTCCCTTAAGAAGTAATTGGTTCTTGTTAAAAGGTGTATACCTTTTCCTTAATGTGCTAAATAGACCTAAAGGATTCAGTCTTAACACATGATTGTGACTGTATTGGAGTAATATCGATATTACAGGGTCAAGATTCACCCATTCCATGTCATTTTATACACATTTTAACATTGTAGTGACTAAAAATGAGTGAAATTCATGAGTCATGTCAGAAGGAGGACCCAGACATATGTATAGCCCTGGATAGGTCATTGGTTTTGTAATGACCAGCGGTGACAGCAAATAAAGATGACTCATAAAAGGGTGTTTGTTCCAGATGTCACTCTGTATGTTGTGTGTGTGTGTGTGTGAGAGATGGCTCAAAGTTGCTGTGTGACCAGACAGTGTCACACGGCAGCCTCATTAAATCCAACTACATTACAAGCGCCCATGTGCAAAGGTTTGGCAGAGTCACGGTGTAGTCATCATTTGGCCGTTTGCTAAAAGTCTGTGCGGTATCGTCATGCCAAATCCTTTTCAGGCAAACGCGAGTAGGCCCTCGGATCTGGCTGCGGTCGGGGCCACTTGTCTGGTGGGAAGGAAGCAAATGGCTTCAAGAAAACAATGGAGTCAGCTCCACTCAACCTTCAAGCTCTAAAGAGCGCATGTCTTGAGATTCAGAGAGTAATGAAGGCTCATGTTTTTGTTTTTTTTTTATCTTCATACAGGATATTGGCTTTGTGTCCCTGCTGCTAAACCAAAGAGTCTCCATTGTCCCGCAAACACTGGTCCCCTTTGGTTCTTATTAAAAAGATGGTCGAGATCTGAACACCAATATGAGCCTGAGATTAATATTGTGTCCTTGTGTTTTTCCTCAAGACTTCCCTTCCTCTATCATAGCATATGCGTGTTGTAGCGTAGCACAGAGAATATTTGATGTGCTGTCCAGGGCCACATAATAACCGGACAGTGGGGTTGTCGGTTATTTATCTCTCTATGGAGTTTGAATGTCAGATAGCAGTGAATACACTTCTGCAGGATTGTTGGGTGGTGTGGTCATTGGTTGTCAGGGCTAAATGCCAAAGATTGGGACCCCTCTTTTACTATTAATATTAACGACAAAACATGTTTGTTTATGACGATGACGTACATGTGTTTTTTGAAGGTGACAAAAATGCTGCAATGTTGGATGTATTATATTCACCGTTTTTGTCGTAAAGCACATTGATTTTCTTTGGAATGGAATGGTAATGCTCTGGAAAACTACCAAATAATCAATGTGGCCAATTTCTCCTTGTGCAATGGTTTAATGGCACACAACTCGACAACTGGTGCCTCAAATTTGACCATGATCAGTGCAATCCACTACTACTGCGACAATTTACTTCAACTATCATATAGATTCACATTTGACACCCTTAATGTGGGGTCAAATGACAATACATTTAGTAAAATACACTTTAAATACTGCCCCAAACTAGAGGATAGTTGGCCTGATTTCGCAAGTTTCAGTGAGATCACAAATCCCTGGAATGTCCTCTCTTGATTAAATACCAAGTGTGTGGTCCTGCGTCTTAACTGGATAGTCTGGTCTTTTTCCAGGATTAAAACATTGAAAAGTTTGTAGTGACTGTGGTCTAAAAATCAAGTGAGAATGGAAAATCCTCTAGTGCGGGGCAGGCATTAGCTAATAAATAGTAAGACCATTTTAAAAATAAAATGGACTTAAAAATGTTACTGGGACATAACAAGTATGTACCATCTGTACTTGTTGAATTGTAAAAAAGCACACAATCTGGCATGAAATGAAACCAATGCGTATGCCACACCAATTTAGCTTAGTCAGCTATTTTAATGCTCACATTGCTGGCCTGTGTCCACGGACAAAAACTTCCAACAGGCTCCCAGTTTTAATGTTTGCTGTGAATATTAGTGTGAAAGCAAGGCAGCGTAGCACGACCCCTTAAATATGAGAGAAAATGGGAGACGGGGTGACCCAGTTTGAGATGGTGCAACTGCCGGGAAAGCAGTGAAATGGATTTAAAGACACACATGATGGTCTGTGTTGACTTGTGTGTGAGTCAGTTTAATACACAGCCAATGGCCTGTTTTATAAAAAAAAAAAAGGGAGAGATTTTGTTGTTTGTTGTTATTTAGTGTTTAGTATCCTCTTTTTCTCACAAAGCTCAGTTGGCAGAGCTGTCGGCCAAGTCTTCCTTTAGTGGTCTAAGGTAACGGTAACCAGAGGGTTGCCAGTTAGGGATAACTCTGGACAAGGTACCCACTGCTCCTGTCCCCAGTTTGATCTTTCTTTACTGGATGCCATCACTAATTAGTGTGTGTACAAATGAAATTAATTTGGACATAATTTATACAAACAGGGTTGCCAAGATATAGTGATGGATGTACTGTAGCGTTGGTCGATTTCAAGACACATTTCCTGAGTGCAATGACCTCCCACAGTGAAGTCTCACTGTGGGGCTCTCAAACCCCATCACTCGGGGGTAAAGGGCCTTTTCTTGACCCCTGTTCACTTTAAAAATAGACACGTCTTCAGGGCCCTCTCCACTGAGCTTATTGGGTGTCAATGATCGCCAGCGAGGCCGACCGGGATCCCTGGGCATTTGAAGTCTATTTTAGGACCATGTTTCCCAATGGGCAGACGGCGGGGTGTTTGTTTTTCAAACCAACATGACTGTTACACATTCATGGAACACCTTTTCAGTAAAAGCACAGAATTGGCTTTCAGAGGCCTCCTGCTGTCTGCTGGTAAATATCAGCCTCTAATTAGCAGCTGTTTATATCTTTCTCGACAGCCGGTCAGATCTGGTACAGATTTTTCTGCGTTTAGCCTGATCAATAAACCAAACTTTCACAGTCCTTTCTTTCCATTTGCGTTTTCTATCTGGGAAAGAGGAAAAAAATTAGGTTTTCAATTACATTTGTTGAACTTCACGGCTGCGTGAAATGGTTGTTTTCCAATCCTTCTGTGGTTATGTCAAGTTTCATGACCTTTCCAGGCGTGAAATCATTCTGAATATAGCCTGTTTGTTTTTAGAACCAATTACAATGGCCCTACATATGCTGTTAATGTATTACTGCTTCACACTGCGCCATCTGCTTCCTGCAAATGAGACTGTTGTTGTTCGTTTTTCTCCCACCATTTATTGTGACATATTAAACTTATTAACTTTTTAAAAAATTGGGCTTAAAGTTCAAGGTGAATCTAATCTTTCACTATAACCACCCAACTGGTCGAAACACAGACTAAGTGATCGCACAACTAATAATTTCTGCCCAATTGGTTGCACTCTAAGGTATTAAAGGCCAAATGTCAAATTGAGATCACAGACAAAATTTAGTTTCAATCGATGTGTTTGCGCTGATTTTACGAGGCTGAAAACTGATGCTTTCCTGTGTTTGAAAAAGCTAATTTCCTTTTTCTATTATGGCCACAATTTAACAGTCAAATTAAGCTTGGATATTATCACTTCATGCATCATACAGATAGTGTTTATTAAACTGTTTGTAATGTCCACCAATCCCGACTGTGTCAAGCAAATACAGAGGATATTTTCCATTTAAATAGGAATGAATTAAAAGCGTGCAGTTTAATCACAGTAAATGACTAACATGCCGCATCTCTGGAGTATTGACCTACTTGTTCTCATCTATATAGTGGACACGGGTACATTTAACTCATACTGAACTGTTAATTAATGGCTAATGCGCTTGTTAACTACTGTAAAATGTGTGCCTTCAGGCCTAAGTCATTCTCACGTGTCAAAATGAATATATAAAGTGGTGATTTGTACTGTAATTTGAAATTCCAAGTGTCTTAATTTGCATTATGTAATCACATTACACCAACATTTTGTGTGTTTTGCGATGTTGTTTTAAAGGCAGATTTTCCCCTCTGTTTCAGTGAGCCGGACTGGAAGGAACTCCTCCAAGTGAAGATACTGTAAGTACTCACCAGTATTTAATATGACTTAAATATGTATATAATAGAGAGTTTAATGTAGGACGTTTACAGCATGCTGGACAGTGCCAAATATCAATTTAGCGCCAAATGGGTGACACATAGAAGTGGCCTCATTAGGTTTACTGAAAAGAACATCTCCCCCCCACCACACCTTGTTGTTTTCTGACACATACACACAAAATCAATCGAATCAGTAAATCCAAGAGGGAGTTGGGATGCCTGATAGCCCCCGGTCTCATTTGAGATGCAGACATTGTCCTGTTGCTTCCTTTAATTAGATCTGGAGGCGTGCAATCTAATATTCACCACAAGGCTCCGACATGGCCCCTGAGCCCGTGGCCCAGAAGGCTGTGTGCTAATTCAATGGACTGGAGTCACCTGTGATCAGAAAGGCTGGAGTAGCCATTCAATCAAGAAGACAAGAGGCATTGGCCGTCCCCCCATCCTTCTTTACATGACGTACTTATGGGACGCAATCGGGTTTGTAGGGTTGATTTGAAGGCTGGATGAGACGCAAAGAGGAAAACACAGGGTTGGCATCAATTGCCGGAGGGTAATTATCATCAGCGGCTGAAGTTGGCACTGATTATCCTTATGCTACATCGAGTATTTTCAGTCAGAGAGCTGATATTGCATTTGAAATGGGGGCCAAACTCCACAATCAACCAAGAACACAACTTGTTTTACCCAAATTTTCCAAATGTTGTGACTATTTGGTGCATATCAACAGTCTGGACAACACTGGTAGTCACTTCCAACTTCCAAGAGGTGTGACCAATGGACGTAGATCGAAAGGCCTCGGACCAATGATTTAGATGATGTGTGTAGAGCGATGGAAAATGACAACAAACATGCTGGTTGTAGTTTCCTAGTTATGGTGTTTAACGACTTCTGTATGGGAAAGCTCTATGGGGTAAGTTGCTTAAAATAGAATGGAATGGAATGAAAAGAAAACTGCTCTTTGGTGGCCACTATGCAAGGTTTTCAACACGTTAACATTTTTGTTGCTTTTTCAGCAAAAGTACCTAAATTAAATACTGTTTCAGTGTTGATATACGATTATACCACACAATCGCACTAATTGCGATGCTCAAAATGATGTCTTTGTGCCCAAACATTACTGTGATGGCAGGAGCAACAGTTCTTGTAAAGCTACCCCAGGTGAACCACAGGGTTCAGAGTTGGGCCCACTGAATATTTGAAAAGAGAAGTAACAGCCCAATATGTGCACGTACAGAAATCTCGAGAAATCAATCTCAACTGTGTTTAATTGGCCTCACTTACTAATTGAACCAATGAGATTAATTCTGCACTCAGAACAGCCCTGCCTGCTAATTACGATCTACCTTCATTCTGTTGACATACAGTATATTTAATTTAATTTAATTTATGGTGATGGATGAGCAACAATGAGCGGGAAAAAATTGCAAACGCGGGAGGTTGTTGGTAGAGTTTTTTTTTTTCCTTTTTTTTCCCTTGGTTCCTGGTGGGAGACGCCGATTTACCAAGATGAGTAATTAGCAGCGCTGTCTGATGTGATGTACAGTGGAGAACCCACTCCACTCTTGATTATAAAGCTCCATGTGTCTGTCCCAGGTGTCACGAATGACTGATGTACTCTGCACGTCCCACTGACACTTGCCATTGTTTACGGCTGTTTAAGCCTCATACCTGATTTCACACCCGGAGCCACGCAAGCCCACTCCCATTAGCAGGCCTATTAATCCTTCTTTGTGCCGTCCGATGAGGTTAAAATCCTAGTTTTGCATGCAGCGGCGTTTGTCCAGAACAACGTCAAACCCTGGACGTGGAAGTATTTATCTTATGAAAACGTTTGCATGTCAAAAGTAAAAAAAATAGTGATTGAATAATAATTATAGGAAGCGTACCTTCACTAGCCCAGCTTTTTTAGTGCTTCCAGTATCACAACGTGATGCACCTCTTTCGTTTTTTGTTAGCGTCTGCTATTTTGTGAGTGTTTCATTGGGTTGAACCCACATGGCCATTTACTCATTTTCAATGTGTAAATGGAAGCTAAAACCATTTTGAAATTCACTTCACCTTAAAAACGAAAACTCTGCTGCTGCCAAGGACACCTACAGACTCACAATTTATGCCTGAGGGAAGTTTCGTAGAGTTTTTAGTGTCTTTAAATTTTCTGGATGGACAATATTAGTCCACTCCTTATGCTGCAAACTTTCAGAAACTGTAATGTATTTGCTCGCAACCTGTTTGCTCTCCTATATCATGTGGACAACAGTTCTTCAGTGACTCTGATTTGTGCTCGAGGCTGCCACGCAGTTTTCAGTAACCATCAGATAGGGTGGCTTGTCTCTCTCAGTGCAGCCCTAAGACACTTACACAGAGAGAAAAAAATCGCCTCTGGAAAAGCTCAAGAGAAGACCAAACATGGAGAGGGGGGGGTTAGATAGCCTAGTGTTTTCAAAATGGCCACAGGGAAGCCATTTCCCACAATGCTCTAATTCCCCCTGGCTCCACGGTGTCGAGCTGTCTTTGTGAGCCAAAGTGTTTGAGACACATTGCGGTCACCATGGGCTGGAGGAGATATGACAAATACAAAGGAGCGATCGTGTTTGCTTCACTCTCTCGGGAGAACATGTGGCTCATTGGTATTTGTATGAGCCGGAGACGCTCGCTTTTTGGAGAGCTGTCAGTTTCATGTGTCACGTTTGAGGGGAAATTTGCGTAAATGCGGCCTAATGACAGTTCCAACCTACTTAAATGTGTGCATATTAAATGAAAGTTTAGTTTAGTGCTTTGTTTTGAATTATGGAATCATTTCAAATGACACTTTACACGACGCAAGCAACTATTTTAGAGAAGCAAATAAAATATCGAATCATTGAAAAATATTGTATTTTATTGTACTCCCTCACTTGTTCTTTGCACTCCCTCACTTGTTTACGCTCCCCGATTTGTTCTTTGTGCTCCCTCACTTGTTCTTTGCACTCTCTGATTTGTTCTTTGCGCTCCCTCACTTGTTCTTTGCGTTCCCTGATTTGTTCTTTGCGCTCCCTGATTTGTTCTTTGCACTCACTCATTTGTTTTTTGTGCTCCCTCACTTGTTCTATGTGCTCCCTCACACTTGTGTGTGTGCTCCCTCACTTGTTCTTCGTTCCCTGATTTGTTTTGCTCCCTGATTTGTTCTTTGCACTCACTCATTTGTTTTGCACTCCCTCACTTGTTTACGCTCCCCGATTTGTTCTTTGTGCTCCCTGATTTGTTCTTTGCACTCACTCATTTGTTTTTTGTGTTCCCTCACTTGTTCTTTGCACTCCCTCACTTGTTTACGCTCCCGATTTGTTCTTTGCACTCTCTTTTTCTTTGCGCTCCCTCACTTGTTCTTTGGCTCCCCTTGTTCTTTTTCCTGATTTGTTCTTTGCGCTCCCTGATTTGTTCTTTGCACTCACTCATTTGTTTTTTGTGCTCCCTCACTTGTTCTATGTGCTCCCTCACTTGTTCTTTGCACTCTCTGATTTGTTCTTTCGCTCCCTCACTTGTTCTTTCGTTCCCTGATTCGTTCTTTGCCCTGATTTGTTCTTTGCACTCACTCATTTGTTTTTGTGCTCCCTCACTTGTTCTTGCACTCCTCACTTGTTCACTCCCTCACTTGTTTACGCCGATTTGTTCTTTGTGCTCCCTCACTTGTTCTTTGCACTCTCTGATTCGTTCTTTGCACTCCCTCACTTGTTCTTTGCACTCCCTCACTTGGAAACAACATTTTAGCATTCTCACCCAAGCTTAAGCCCAAATACATTTCCTCCCATTATTGCAGCTATATGTCAGCATACGGTGTACAGAACCACCAATATGTACAAATAGTCCCAGACCTGAAGAAAAACAACCATGGAGAAACACTCCACTCCACCAAGCCTCTCGTGTGTGTTCTTTCAGAGGCAAGTTTTTCTTTTTTGCCTTGTATTTCTCCTCGTGCAGGAGCGTCATGGTTGCCAGATGTCTCAAACTAGCTTACAGACTCAGAGTTTGACCTTATTTTTTTGCCATCCCATTTGGACCAGTACTGCCGAGACACAGAAGACACAAACTGTTCTCACCACCCCCGGTGTGCGTTTCTTTTATTTTGGCCTCAAAAGTACTGAACATAATTTTAATGAAGTTTGGTGAACAAATCAGGCAGAGAGTCAGGAAACTTAAGTTATTGTTTTTGTTGTGCATTCAGGCATTTTTCAAAACAGGTCTGAAATATCTAAGAAAATAACTTGTACATGCATCTGTCACTGCCATTGCTCACATATGTGGATCCTGATAAAAGTTAATCATTCACTTTTAGGCATTCTTGGTAAGACTGTGACATTCCTGCGACAGACGGATGATATTTTGGAAATGTCTTCAGGGAATTGTTTTAAAATTTGGCAGAAATGTTCCACTGCTTTAAAAAATCAAGGTCACTGTTACCTCAAAAACATTTTTTCTTCTGCAAATGTGCTGATTTATAGATTCCCCAAGAGAATATAAATTTGGCACAAATGTTCACTTGTATACATTTTTTGGCTTTTCTCATAAAGGTTGCAGAGAAGAAAAACAAGCCCCAGGACTTTTACACAAACGATTTCAAGACCTTGCAAGGCCATGCAGTTATAAAAAAAAACAAAAAAAAAACAACACTTCATGAGGGTCTTAACCTCATTCCCAACAAAATAATCTGAAAGCAACAGAAAAACCCTGCCTAGAAATGGAGTAAAAGCAAATGTGTCCTCATCTGACCTCAGCTGTCACTCACGTTGAGAAGAATAAAACAAAAGCGGCGGGAATTGATACTCTAATGTCAGTGACACTGCAGAGCAGACTCTCCACTGAACACCAACAGTCTTGACTTACTTGCACTGATTGCTGGCAGAGAAGAAATCGCCGCATGTCACCGAAGGTGGCAGGAAAGATGGTAGGCATCGCAATAAAACGGGATCAAAGCCACTGAATTTTAATCCCTCCCTTGACTATATGAAATATCTGGGGCAGACGAGCTACTCACAACTACTCTCGAAATCCGTTTGTGGTGACTCATCACGACGCCGAAGCCCGAGGCGCTACTTCCCAACCCAGTCGGTGTCAGTACTTAGCAGCGTTTGTTTAGTCTAATACCGTAGGGAAGCTAAAATATCTGGCTATTGGGGAAGAGTGATGTTGTTTGAGTGGCAGTGTGGGTGTGTGAAGGTGCGAGGTGAAGCCTATAGGTTTAATCCTTTGCTCGGAGAGTGTGGGTGGTGCTGTTTCCCTCGGATTAAACTGTGCTGTGGTAAATAGTCAAAGACTTGTAGAAGGCCTCATTTGTTGCCCGGAGGACAAACACTTGAGTCGGCACTGGCTACCGCGTTCTGCAGTCTTCACGTTTTATGGACTTTCGAGAGACCAAAACAGCTGAAATGTCACCATTTGTAGAACGTAAGATTACCTTTCATCTCGCTTTCTCTTCTGTCTTCTACTTGAAACACCTCACACAAGTTTTAGTTTTCAAATGTTACTTGTGAATTCTTGGAAGAAGGTCTGTTCAAACTTCTCCCACTCACCAACGTTCCCCAGAGCAGAGAACAGTCGGCGACGTGTTTGTTCCGCCTGCTTATCTGTGCTGCGATTGCGTCAACGCGCCGCGGCGGAGAAATGAATTGGAGATGGTGACAGAATAAATAAGGGAAAGCGATAAGAAGCTTAGGGTTTGCCATTCCAGATTAGAGTGGGAGCTAAAACTCATACAATTTTTTACAATCATACAGGATAAACTGTATTAAATTTCTTTTCATCTATCAGTTTATCTTTTAAAATTTCTTTCTGTCTGTCTGCTTTCTGCTTTGAATACAATGATATTTACAGGTTGCCTCCTCATCGTCGTAATAACACACGTGAGGCGAAGGTAATTGCTCTGAATTGTGTGTTTAGCAAACTTAATCTGGCGGGAAAATATTTTGAGCAGATCTCCAGGCCTGGACTCGGTCACACATGCATATGAGAGCCACGAAACTTCCCAAAAAAAAAACGATTAGTGAGACTAAGGGAACATCATTGTCCGCAGCACGTTGGCGCCGTGAATTGATTTGGTTTGCTTGTTGTTTGCATTTACTCACTACGTCCGTGTGTTGACGTCATACTCATAGGCAACAACAGCTCCATATTTACCTCCTCGAAAGGTATTTTGTATCGCGTGAAGGTCGTTCTGATCCTGTCGAGCTTTCCCCTCTTTTTCTCACAGTGTAATGATATCTAAGTACTTTTTATTGTTTTGTTTTTGATAGTTCAAGGTCGGTATTTTCCCTTAAAATAAAGCTTTGTTTACTTGATTTATATGTCTATATGCGTTGCCAATTTATGTCAAATGCGTATTTTTCCCATCTCTGATTACTATTATGATTTCTTTTAGGCACTAAGGATATATAATGATCTCTAACGCTTCACTTTAATGGTCTCATATTCTCAGTAATCTTCTAGTAAGTTTCCTGAAAGGCACACTTAGGCATTTGATAGTCTTTCAGTGAGATCGCAGCAGGGGAGATCAACAAAATAAGCATTTCTCCGGAAGCAATCATGTCGAGTTATGCATATGAGTGGATAGACTTTTGAAATTACCTGGCACTTGGATCAAAGGCTCTAGATGTAAATGGTACAAATAATATATTATTGTACAATTAAACATGACGTACAAGGGTCGGAAAATGTTGATTGATGTTTCCCAAACCTCAAAATGATAACATACTCAAATGTCTCTAAAATAAATCACACAACACCTAAGCCTCAAAATGTCTGTCTGGACTTGTTTTTCTATTTTTGTGCTTATTTTAACCATGAAAGTTTCAGTTCTTTACAATTTACTGCATGTTAAAATGGTGTATTAACAATTTAAAATGAAGGAAAACAAGCCCAAACACTGTAGTTGTACAGATTTTTGGATGTTAAATTTGAAATATGAGCAGTATAAAACATATTTAACATAACATTTGTTTGAGTTTTTCTCTGAATATCCATAAACAGGCCAAAAAATGGAAATTATATACAGGCGTTTTTTCCAACTTCTTTGGCGTCAAAGACGTTGATTCGCTGGCTTCCTTCAGCATCGCGTGTGAAATTACCGTAAAATCCGTGCAACTTCTCAGCTTTCAGGGTTAACAATTAAAGGGTTAACAATTAAAGGGTTAACAATTTCTTTGCTATATGGCACAAGAAACCAGAATATATAAACATTTAAGGAGCTTAAAAAATCAGAAAACTTATAAAAAACACTTAAACTGATGAATGTATGTTGATCATACATTCATCAGTTAGTTGATAAAAAGGCTTTTATTCTGCCTCTTATGTGCTTGCACCAGGTCACACGGTTGGTGTAGTGGTTAGCACTCTTGCCTTTGCACCAGGAAGACCCAGGTTTGAGGCCCGATTGGAACAAGGACCTTAATGCATGGAATTTGTTTTCCCTGTGTGTGTGCTTGGGTTTTCTCCGGTTTCCTTCCACAGTCCAAAAACATGCAATATGGGGATTAGATAAATGATTGGGTTCTGTGGAGGATGAAGCCATAGAAAATGGATGGATGGATGAATGCTCTTGCACCCTCAAATCAGCCCCTAAGGGAAGTACCTCCACCGCGACAGGCCTGCAGTCTCACATGTGGTGACTTGCATCTCGGTGCTGAGCCACGCAAAAAAAAGGGATGTCTCATCTCCTCCAAGCCAACGGCAGCCTCAGCCAAAACACCCAGATGCTTGTTTAATGCTGCACTGGCTCGCGGTCGGCTGTAAATTGAACAAGGGAGCGTAATGCTGGCTGTCTGTTTGTTGTGTTCAAACACCGGTGAACCTTCTGCCTGCGCGGCTTCATCAGCGCTCCCACACTTCAGAGGGGATTTTTTAATTCCTCTCTGCGGTGTTTGCAAGATGGCAGCCGAGCTGAACCCGACACAGTTGTTGCCTTAAAGTACGAGTTTGTTGTATGTGGACTAGTGTAGGTTACAAATTTCTGTTGGGTTAATGGCGTTACTTCACTAATAGCACTGCGTCAAAGTAAGGTTTTCTCAGTCAAGTTGCTAGGTAACAAAACACCTCCTAAGACTGTGTGTGCTGTTATTTCTGAAGACTACGTCAGGTTTTTCACACCTCCGAGAATAAAACGCTGTGCTCACAAGCTGCTTTGTTACACAGAGAGACTGAGGAAGTCTTTGCCAAAGTGTAAACGCTCCAATATGATATCTTGTTTGGTTTGGACTTCAGGGTGTAGAAGAACTTAAGAATTAGACCTCGACGTTGCTCATTCTGAACGGTCGTACTTCAATCAGACATTCAACATTTATCCAAAGCGACATATAGGAGAAGTCTTGGAAAGAACTCCTCTAGATGGGAACAGTGGGCTGATCCAAGTGCAGAAGGGAAAGTGCTAGGACAGAAGATGCTCTTAGAAGAGCTGGGCCTTCAAGAGCTTCTTGAAGATGGACAGGGACGCCCCCTATTCTGGTAGCACTCGGTGGGTCATTCCACCAGTGTGGAACAACACACGGAACGCGTCTAGATTGTCGTGTGCGGGGTGTTGGTAGCACCAGACGACAATCCTTTGATGAAAATTGGAGGCAGTGCCAGCTCATTTTTTTTCATATATAATCATATCTTTTAAACTCATCCTGAAAGTGAAATGAAAATGACAGCATTATCCGAGCACACCTTGTTCCAGTGCGCTCTTTAAGATGAAAAGGCCGCGGGGCACCTACTCTCTCTCTCTCTCTCTCTCTCGCGCGCGCGGTAATAGTGGTGAGGCAGCAGGAGCAAATGAAAGCCCTGTCGCTTCCTCAAAGGCAGAGAAGAGGAGCTGGAGTCAATGAAGCACCCGCCTTTTTGCCCCCGAGAGTCAAGCCTTTTTAAAGGCACACAGCAGCTTTGATCATCGGGCTGCAGACATCATTTTTCGTGACACTAATGCAGGAGCCTGATTTCGGGACCTCTATAACAAGAGGAAAAGGCATCTCTAGAACTTTTGGAGGATGCACTTTTTCCTTTCAGGGCACGGTGTGAAGTGAAAGTGGGCAACTATGTCGATAATCTATATCGATATCTAAAAACAAGTTATCTGATTTTTCAGCTTCTTATATTCGAATATTTTCTGAAAGAAAGCCTTTCCTGCTCCAATAGCTACAAAACAACAGCTGGATATGTCTTTAATCCTCACAAATTCTGTTTTATATACGTTTTATACGTGTTAAAATGAGATTGTGCGCCAAAAACCTACAACTAGAACCCAATTTCCACGCTTGCATGACTTTCTCCTGGTCCCAAAACTCGCCATGGAGGAAACCATTAAGACACAAAAACTCCTCACACAGACGTGGCTGTTGTAATCCTGCTGCAACTGTTGTCACTCATGCACGGCGTCTCAGTCGATCGCCTGCAAAACCTGCAGTCTTTGGTGCTGCAAGTGCAACGGAGTGCTTTTTTTGGGTTTGGGATTTTAATGTCGGGGAACACAAAAGAGGAGAGATTTAAAGAAAATCAAAACAATGTTTTAATCAGTCAGTAAGACTCCAAAACAGATTTTTCTTTGCCTTTTTAAATTAATTATTTTGCCACCCTTGTTGCCGTAGCAACATCGATGTTTATAAGAGATCAGGGAGTAGGTACTTTATTGTCACTGCGTAATATTCCTACACAATGAAATGCTATGTGGTGACAGTCACAATACTTAGCAGCATAGTAAGATAAAATGATTAAATTAAAATACTCGGATAAAGTGCCCTTAGGTCAGTAAATAATCATCTATACACTTAACCCTCTTATGACCATCATGATATTTAGCCCACCTGCATTTATTTTTGATTTCATGGCTGTAGAATTGTACGTGGGCAACACAACGGTGAATCTCACCCGCGAATGGTTGTTCCACGGGAGTCCCTGAGGGGCTTCCGTAATGACATAATGACTTTCCACGCATCCGTCCATTCGTCTTCTACCACTTTATCCACCACATGAGGGTCGCGCAGGGCGAAAAGGCGCGGGTCAAACCCTGGACAGATCGCCAGTCCATAGTTTCTGGATTTCCTAGATATCACAAATTACGGTAATGAGAAGTACGAACTAAATAAACAAAGAAGAAGCAGCATCTGGCTTACCAACACACAAACCATCATAATTGCTAAATTAGGCTAAAATAGAAGGCGTTTAGGAGGCATAAGAGCCGACTGAATCTTTTAAAAAGAGCCGGACTTCCCATCGCTAATGCAAACTGAAGAGAAGAGAAGCACGTTCAGCTGCAACATAAAAACTGGATTTGACACACTGTTCCTTTAAAGACATGAAAGGATACATGTCATGGCTTCATGAATCAGCAAATGGAATTAACCATTTACTGAGATTACACAGGTGCATTTGGTTCTTTGGCTGCTGTCACCATGACGACCCCCACCATCGCCACCATCGCCTGCCCCCATCCCTTTGGCCTACTTTAGTTTCCCCCTGCCCTCCTCCACACATTCGCACATTAACATGAACGTGGTTCTCCACAGAGGCGACGCGATGATTTAAATTCTCCCACAATGCAGCTGAGGAGAGGAGGACACGTCACTTAGTCATCCTGACATAAACTACATGGGAGACTAATGAGGAGAGAGAGGCGACAAGGTCGTTCAGACGTGATGTACAGTCGAGCATCAAGGTCGGGGAAGACTTCACGCTGTCGCTGCTGAACACAGTTAAATATGACGAATGAGAGAGTAAATAAACGGTGTAAATAAAGTTTATTTATACAGTGATTAACCCTTAGAACACAGAGACTATAAGACTGTGCAATATAGAGTGTCTTATGTCCTTTTTTTGATGAAAAACTACTAAGTACTCGATAGTAATAATAATAGTTAAAATCGGATTGAATTAGTGAAATTTGAAAACACTTTTCAACTCGTTTTTATGAACAAAAAGGAAAGAAAAATGAAAAAAAAAATCGATTTTGTGACTTCCGCACAATTATTGCTTATTTATATCACGACAAAAAATGCTTAAAGTGTAACAAAACCCCCTAAATGACATTTTTACATAACTCTTCAGTGCAAGGCTCATTGTCCCAGACTCCTCCCCCTTCTTAGACAGTCTACACTGAGCGTCAGATTTCACTACCAGGCCACGCCCTCCTCCTCTCTGAGTTAGCTATAGAGGATGGGGTTTAGTTACAACTTTCAGAAGACAAAAAATTCATTCATTTTTTAAAGCCTGATGTGACCTCATTAAGGGTTAACAATAAATGTAATACAATAAATACTAGAATACTGTGGATGAAGAACTAACACATACACATCGATTCAAAGTGTTTATTGTCATGTGCACAGTAAGAAAACATGTTTTCTTGTGCGTTGAAAGTCTTCCGTCCACAAAATCCTTCGTCTTAACTGAACTAAACCCCCGCTTGATTGAAAGAGTCTTTTTATCTCCTCAAATCTGTACATTTATGTTGTTTTTCTGCTTTCAGATTAGCATTAAATGAAGGATTTTTTTCACAGAAACTTCTCTGTCATTTCCGTATGTTTCATTGTTTTGCCGTCGAAATGGAACAAGAAAAAAAAACGACTTATAAGTTAAATAAATGTGAGTCAAAGTGTGGGCTGAGGTCAACTAGTGGACCTCGGTGGTATTGCAGGTGGGCTATAAAAGGGGCTCCTATTTAACTAATACAGCTTTTTAATCCAATTTCAATTCCACAGTGGATACAACTCACTTTGTATTCTTTGTTTTTGGGCTTAAATATATATATTTTTTAAATTACAATTTATTTGTAAACATGTGACGAAAACCGTAAATCAGAGTTATTTTTGCTGAACATTGAGATCATGCCGATTTCTAGTGATTACAGAGATTATGAATATAGAATGTCTGTGTTATCTGTGTACTTCAGCGCTGGGTGTGGACCGTGGAACTTGTGTTCAGAACTCATTATTATGATGTTACAGCTGATTACACAGTGTAACTGTGATAGGGAAAAACAACAACACCATCTGTGTTTATATGGGCACACCCCCCCCATAAACCTAGATTTGATTACGTTATTATTCTCTCATCCAGGGGAGTGAAGTGTTTGCAATAAAACAGATTTTTTAATAACACGGAACTGCAGAGAACAATTCACACTTCACTTCTTTGCAGAAATCGCGCCCGCAGCTGCATGTTTGTGTGAATCTGTATCATTAAATCTAGAGGGTCACGCTGATTTCTTGTGACATATGTTCACCTGCAGGTTCTGCAGTGGATGAAAGACGTCATCGCGGCAAGGTCCAATAAATTTTTTTGGGTCCAAACTTCATAAAAAAAACCAAAAAAAAAACCTTGTGTTTCAATTACGATTACGGCCCCAAATAATGACAAAAACAAAATAATCGAATACGAAATGATTATTACAAAAAAATCGGGGGGCTTTTATTCTGAAAATATCTATTATGTAATGGTTTGAGCAGGTGTTCAGTGGTATCCCGGGTTAAACACAATATACAATAATTTATATATACTATATTGTATAATTTAAGGTAAATTCATTCAAAAGTCCCTCTTTCTTTTACGTACAAAAAATTCCATTTGTTTCAAGCTGAACTCTTAACCGTGAACTCAAATGATTGTGATTATTAGTTTTTCCCATAATTGAGCAGCCCTGCTTGATACCATCGACGACATTGTTGCTGTGGCAACAGTAACATTCTTTTCCCTTGTGAAACGTTTATGTCACTAAGTATCAACTGGATTTATAGGCGATGTACAGCCAGTAGCCTATACATATACATGTGTGTGTGTATATATATATATATATATATATATATATATATATATATATATATATATATATGTATATATGTATATGTATACATATATATATATACACATGTATGTATGTATGTATATATGTATATATATATGTATGTACAGTATGTATGTATATATGTATAGATATATGTATGTATATATATCTATGTATGTATATATATGTACATACATATATATATATATATACATATATATATATATATGTACATACATGTATACACACATTTGAAGTTTGAAGTTGATGACCTGTTAATCATGAATTCTTCTACGCTGCATATGCAATTCAGTCGTCTTTGTTTGGAATTTTAGTGTTGGCAGATGACGACACTACTGAAAAATCAGAATGTGTTAAATTGATGATTTTTCTACTTATCCTGTATTTTTGTGCCACATACTGAGTGCAGTTGTCATCGTATAAACAAATACGATAAGAATTCTGACTTTTTTCCGGGTCAAGTTGAGGCAAAGCACAGATATGAGTCAACACAGATGACAAATCACAAAAAAAAAACCAAAAACAGACTAACAGACAATTCAAAAGAACTCGCAGAAGTTCACGACCTGTACAAGTAGCAGTCAACTCTGAATCCCAGTCGCCTTGGAATTTCCGGCAGGTTCTACAGAGCTTTGTCTCGTCTCTAAAAGTTTCTTCGCCTCGCTCGACAAGTGAGTCACAGTCACCCCCGAAGCACCTTGACACATGGAGTAAACAAGGCTGCTTCTGCTCATCAAGGTAATTCTGTTTGCTCAGACGGCAGGCGGGACAACATGCTGCCACAGAGATAAAGGCCCATGCTGGAGATTTTGTGACCCCCCCCCCTCCCCCGTTTTTCGTGTCTTATGAGGGAAAACAAGGTTGGAGTGGAACCTTTGGCATGAGAGTGTGTGACGTCAACATAGGGAGGCACAAAAATGCACAATGAACGCACATAAAATAGTCATTTCAAAGGTGCTTTTAAAGGTTCTAACGGCACCGGTTGACCTTTGGCCTCCACATGAAGGGAGTTTACGATTCAAAGTGATGCCTGGGATTTATAATTACTCTCCCAGTGAGCAGCCATCAAATGTAGAAAGAGAGGATGGCAGGCGGTATGTGGCAGTGGTGGATCGGAGGATTTAATCTCGTGGGAGTCTCACACTCAATCCCATTTCACCCCTTCCTCACGCTACTAAAGCCTACCCTTCTATTTTGAGCATAGTGTGTCCCAATACTTGGAGGGGAGGGAAGGGTTGAAGAGTACAGTCTAACTAGCCCTTCAAATTGAGATTTTTCAGTGGCACACTCCAGACTGACGGCTACAAGAGGCCTCAGAGATTACCCAAATCCAAGTGAACTGTCTAAAGTTGGCATTAGGAATAGGCATTTCAAGCTAAATGCTGCTCAACTGTCACTAGGGATTATCAGAGGAACATTTGTATTCTCTCCAAACACCACCACTACACATGCCTCCCATCAGCGTGTGCTTTCGTCACTGCAGTCTTTATGAGGTAGTACAAATACCGCAAGTGCTCCATTGAAACCTATGTGAGAGATGATCGACGTTGCTACTTCAGACATAATTTTGTTGGCAGGAATTTCTCTCCAGGGTTTCTCTATTTATTCATAACATGGAGAACAAAGGTCATAAAATCCATGTAATTCCGCCCCAAGTTTCCCCCAAATTTGAGCAGTGCCGCCACAAAGAGACATGAAGTAGCAATGCCGGCCAGAGTGCCTTAATTTGTTGATTAAAATAACAATATTATCGTGTCGCACGAGGAAGCATGACGGTATATCACCAAATCGATATTTTGACCCCAGCTGTGTGGAGGAGCACTTTACAAAATGTGTTCAAGATGCATTCAGTGACCCTAGTAAATTTCATTAATTAATGCATGGTCCACAGTGTGTTGTATTCAGCAAAACTGTCATGTGTGTATGTGTGATAATGTATGTGCCACTAATTGGGTAGTTTTTGGGGGTAAAATAAAGTTGGCATTTTTTTGTACCATTGACTTTTAAATAATCATACAAATACTCCTTGGTAGTTAGCATGTTGAGTAGCCATGGTAACAGCAACAATTGGTACACCGGTATTACCCAGCACTAAACATGTTTTCTGACATGTCTCTGCTTCATGCTTATTAACGCCTATAGTCCAAGACATCAATATACTGTAGGAGCAGCTGACAACGCCATGTTTGTTTGTTTGTTTGTTTTGACAGTGGCATGTTGTATCTCTGGCAAAACACATCGCGTCTGCTACATGATTGTGTATCAGGGGTGTTCCATTTCGACCCAGTAACTCAGTCACAAGGGGACGAAATGAGAAATGGAATTGGGGGGCGTCAGTCTCAGCTCGAGACTGAGCCCCGCATTTCTTATTCCTATCCACTGTGAAGTGTCAATCTCGCCGTCGCGCTCAATATTTTTCAGCGGCGTTAGCTTTTACAGCGGCGGAGAACGGCACCTCTGGATGTCGGCGGCGGGTGAAAGACTGCATTCTGCAAATAAGCAGCAGGCTGCGTCTCAAAAAGAATACGTCGAAATGGAACGACAGCATGTTATGTGTCGGAATCATACAAGTGCCAGACGTCTTATTTCACAGCATCGCACCTGCTAAATTCAGCCGGCGCTCTTTGCAAAGTTTCAGAGGAAACTTTTTCTTACTGGATGCCTTTGTTTGATTTGAGTGGTGGTGATTTAGAGGCTTTATGAGATTTTAAAATGTCACAGTTTGACCAGCGGAAGCGTCTTTATTTGAGCGGATGACGGACACCTTTTGTCCACAGAGATTTACCTGACGTAGAGTAGATGTACTACTGCAAAGTAGAGCACCGCCATTGTGACACACGCTGGAATACAGTTGCTAGGCACTTATGTGGCTTTTTGTGGTTAGAGACGTGCCTGTTTCACCAAAGCCTTTCTGGCATTGAAGATGTTTTGACATGCCGCGCTCGGTCTCAGTAGTTTTCTGTCCAGCAAAGACATTTTTTTTTTTATCCTGCCAACAAATCCATCACATTCACTTTGAACTGCAAGTCTTATGCTGCCTACATACCACACAGATAAATGGCAAACTATTCCGAAAAGGCAAGAACATAATAGCACACTTTTCGTAAATTGTTGGTCAATATCAAGTCATTCAGCTCATTAAATGGTTTTAAGATGAATTTGGAAGTAAATTTTCAGTGGCAAATTGGTGCAATCCGAGCAACTTCAGTCATAGTTGATGAGGAAAAGAAACGGCCACTTTTCCTCCTCCTCCTTCCCCTCTCTATCTCTTCTCTTCTCTTCCAGCAAAAATGTGCGGGCTTCCAGAAATCGTGTCACACTTTTTTCAACAGTCGCTGTTGACAATGAATTGCAAAAATAAATTGCACAAAAGGCCACAGTTACTGTACAGGCACAGCAATTAATGCTAAACATGCACGACACAAAGCACATTATCGCGTGTGATTTATCAAAAGTGTGTGAAGTGGCGCTCGTGTTCCCCGACTGTGTCTCCTCATCATTTATACATCTGGACTCCGCTGACAGATCTGGGTCTCCGCTTTCTGCCCGGCTGCTTGTCAGCGAGGAGGAAACACACACACACACGCTTTTGATTGGCAGGTTAAACTCTTCAAGGTCAGCTCGCTCTACAGCTCACCCCCTCAGTGTCGATTACTGTGGGTAATATCTCTTCTGTCAGTGCCGTGCCCCTCCCATGCCTGCTCCCCTGATGTAAAGATTGCGTCCTTGCCTCGTCGTCGTGTCGTTACGTAAGCTGCCGCACGGGTTGTCGCGCGTGGAGATTGCCAAACCTGCGGTGCCGTGAGAGGAATGGAACGTCTTTGCAGTAGTGCAGCCGACATCTGGATGGCTTCCATTTTCCTAATTGGGAATGTCTTTTTTATGTTTAAAATAAAAGTGCAGTATCAAGGTCAGTGGGTTTATGATGTCCGCGATTGTCCTTTAAGCTCATAAAGGACCATATATGTGATCCATGACTGACTCCAGCTCGGCTTAAATACCTGTTAAGAAAGCAAGGACCCACCACTCACTTATAAATGTCAGTGCACTCTACCACCACTACCTCACAGATTAGTGAATAAAGGGTTCTCCGGAGCAAATACTGAAGAAATCATCTCAGATATAAAGACGGCGTTCATCCGTCCATTATCTTTACCGTTTATCCTTCACCGGTCATGGGAGCTTCAGCCAATCCCGGCTGACATTAGGGACGAAGTGAGATAAACCTTCACTGGAGTCATTCACATTCACACGCAAGGTTAATCTGGAGTCTCCAGTAACCTTAACCCCAATCTACAAGTCCTTCAGCTGTGGTAGGAAGCTGTAGCGCCTGGAGAAAACCCATTCAGACAAGACAAGAACATGGAGATCTGAAGCCCATCTGATCTTACAATGTTTCACCCAAAAAATCTCTATTTAGTAGTATTTATTGACATAAATTGAACATACTGCCCCATACGTATGTTTGAAGTGTAACCACTTTAAATTAAAAAAATATTTTGGGTTTATATAACCTTGGACAAAGCTTTTATATGTACTTTAGCAAGTACATATAAATCACATGTTGACTCGCAAACAAACCAGTTGAAAAACAACTCACCGCACCACTGAGCCACTGTGGCTCAATCCTAACTCTTAGAAAATTAAGCACAGTAAATGTCCTATATTTTTAAGACATTTACTTAAGTAAAGTGACTTCTACCAAAGTCCTTTTCTGGTAAGATAATCAAGTAGCCCTTTTTAGGTACAGTACTTTACACAAGACTGGTTCCAGGACTGATATACTGTACATAACCATCCAAGACTCACCACTGAAGGACAGAATTGGACGTCATCATCATCTGATTTAATGAACAACCAAAAGTCAAGCAAGCAAGTGTCCAAAACACACGTGGGAAAGTTTGGGGTTGAGTCCTCATTTTCTTGCACTCTACAATCTAACCATTAGATGTCACTAATTCCCACAAATTGGACCCCCAGACGAATTCCCCGAAACAAACCAACATCTCATAGGACGACTTGAGTTTTTTTTGCTTTTTGGTATGAAGTGGTAAAGAGTGATGAGCAGACGGAGCAAAATGGGAAAGCACCGCAGGCAACCGGAGTCATGTTCGCCAGAGCCACACAAAAGAGCGTGTGCAGATGGCTGCTCAAAACTCACAATGAGGCGAACCACCGCTCGACTCGCATCACAGTGACGCGCTCGCTGTGTTCCCATCAGGCCGTTTGTCATGCATGCATATTTAGCGGCGCATCTCAAGCGGTGATGCATCGCTTGGGTTTTGTGCCACGCGATTGTGTCGCGGGTGTCGACCACAGCCGGCGCTCGCTTGTCTGAGATTAACATGTGAGAACAGCTGGAAAGAGTGCGGGGAACGCTGAGCGTTTGTGGTGAAGTGAAAAACCCACAAAAACACTGCCCACAGTATGTGTTTCACAACGACGGGTTTTCATTTTTAACTATCTATAGGCAGTGAGGAGAGAGGAATAAACAACATGATTTGATTTGCCCAGCTCGAGGGAAAATAGACTTAATTTGCTGTTTCAATTTCCGTCATTATTTTTTGTATTCTGACGGCGTAAAAGTGACTGAATGCGCCGCCTGGAAATGCTTTGCTTTTATACTCCTGCCTACTCACAGTAATGGCTTTTAATCTGTGCGTCAGTCAGTCGGTAAACACACTTTCTCAGATTGAATAGCAATAATCAGAAGTCGCAGCACATTCACGCGGCAACCCTACAAAGATTTGATGGATTCCTCTCCCGCGGAGTGTCTTTTTTCCTTTTTTTTTTTTTTTTATGGCCCCAGGAGACGGATTGTTTGAGTTATCTGTCAAAGTCTGATTTAGCGGTGGAATCTTTAACAACAGCGTTTAGTTCAGGCTGGGTGTTTGTTTGTTGTGCTGCACCTGCTGCTTCCAAAATCCCCTGCACTACAGGATACGGTTGCAACCACAGGACTCACAAGTTTTAGCAAAGGAGTGACACAAAAATACTCAATGACTCACTCTTCTGATACAGGGGGGGCTGCTGGTGCAACTCCCAGCTGATGTAGGGTCAGATTAGAGTGTCCAGTTAACCTCCGCAGGTTCTTGGACTGTAGATGGACAACAGTGCAACAGAAACCTGAGAAACCATTCAGCTACATTTTGGATCCTCTTGTGATTCTCTTATCATGTATGGTCGTGTGAGTTGCTCTGTGATTCCCAATGAAAATGTGCACATTGTCCCCAAAGGGCTCGCGCAATCATACGTCCATACGTTTGTGGTATTCTTTTGTAGGAAATTGGTGATTTCTATTACTACCACAATATAATTGTGGATGCAGGGAGACACGACCGCCCTCAAATGAGAGGAAATGATCCAAAACCTCCACGTTGCTCAGCATCTGTTGGAAGGAGATTCCCCGACAGCTGTTTGTGTCTGTGCTGCTGCTGCTGCTGCTCCCTCCCTGAACAGCGGCAGGAAAACAAAACACCACCATCGATTATGGATATTTTGCCACATTAGTGCTGATGGACAGAAGAGTAAACAGAGGCAGAACACACAGACTCACAGTATCTGTCTGCTTGTTGCTGCCCGGGAGACTTCAGATGTCCAACTGGACATTTGGAGCAACTCAGTCGACCGTCAATACTCTCCCTTCATCAACTTAGACCAAAAAAGAAGTCATATTTTGTTAATGTCCTCGTCTGTGGAACCTTCTGTTGTGTGTCTTTACAGCTAAACGTTGGGAATTGACATCTGGTCTTTCTGTTTCTTTTCCTTCAGACCTGAGTGTCCACTGGAGGAGGTAAAGAGTCACTGAAGGTGACATCGTCGACACAAAGGTGAGTCTCTGTTCCATTCACCAGTCTCATTTATCATATTCCTATCGTTTATCGTCTTGTTGTTTCTGCCCCGCGTTTCTAAACCTATTTTATCGCTGTTTGTTGCACATGAACTGTGGGTTTAGCCGGCAAACGCTGCGTAAATGTAATGAACCGTGAAATGTATTCATCATTGTCTTCTGAGCTTTGGAGCGGCCGTCGCGCCACCCTGCATCTCATTGGATGAACCACAGAGTGATTATTAAAGCGGCAGCTTTTATGTTTTCATCGGAATACTCTGCTCCTCTGATGCTACGATTGATTGTTTTTGGACCTGACCTTTTTGTACCCGGATAAAAAAAAAAAAAAAATCCAGTCATGAGTGGAATTACTGTGTATGAACCCTTTTAATGAAAGCTTTTTAATTTGGTTGGGCACTGTAAACTCATAAAAACACATAGAGGCTGTAAAAACAGGAATAGAAATTTATTAACAAGACTCCTTTTAATCTTCAAGGACGGTGTCGCGCGGAGGGCAGATTTACAGATTTACCCCGGCTCTGAAAAGCGGCGAGCTGTCACCGTTCTTTCGCAACGCGTTGCCGTCCGTGGGCGCGCGAGTCCACTGCGTACGGGTTGAATAATTCCTTATTGATTGATTGCGGGGGGGGGAAGCGACTTCGTTCTTCGGTGTCGACATGAATATTAATATTTGAATGTGTTAAAGTGTGTGATTTGTAACAGTAAAGTGTTTTCATGTCTCGCGAAGGCTGGAACATTTTGTCTTGCTTTTGGGTTGACGGCCTTTTCGACGTCAGTGGGTAACAGAGCTCTTTCTCTCTCCCCCCCCCACACTAAAGTCCATGGAGAAAATATGTATTTTAAGGCTCACGGGGGAGCTGCGGGTCTGCTGCCGCCACGTCTGAGAAGTTTGAGTTGCTTAAGTAAATCAGATCCAGGGATTTTGGAAACACTGAAGTTATAAAATGGTTAAAGTGGCTTCTCTGTGGGATTTATTTTCCAGGCTAGAGAGAGTGTGATTTGGTGCACTGTCTTTCAAAAACCTTTCATCTTAAAATAATCCTTCCAAATTAAAGCTCAAATCTTCACTTGTACTCAATTAGGAGTGAGTAGCCAAAGGTCAAGGTCACAGTTTTTCATCTCTTGAGTCTGGAGGAAAACTTCTAGTTCTAAAGTTTTCCTACACTGTGAAGTTTTCTGTTATTTATTGGTTTATTTGGTTTTCTAAGATGAGATAAATGTGCCACTGTTGGGGAATTTATAGTGTTACACGAGCAAAAGCTGTCAAAAATAAAGGTAACAAATAGTAAACATGCACTTTAATATCTAGGAATATACAAGATATAGAAAAAAATAGAATTGTGTATTCAGAATAGACAGTGAGTAAACAGAATTTATAGCGCATGACCTTAATATTCACAGTGTGAACGTTGCAGAGGATTAAATATAGTAAATATAGTAGAAGCTATTTTCTTTTACTGTCTCTGGTCTGGAAGCAGAGAATAAAATCTCCTGATGGAGAAATTCACACTTTTTACAATTTACAAACAAATTAGAAGAAAAGTAAGTTTTTAAGTTGAAGTTAAACACGATTAGCAAGTTTAAGACAGTATTTTTTACAGTGTAAAAGAAAATGTCTCTTTTTTGTGTAAAGCACATTTCATCAGCGGAACTCATCCTTTTAATCATCGTAAGCGTCAACAGTTGCTTTGTTATCGCAGCAGAGGCAGAGGTTTGAATCCGATCACCAATTTAAACGGCAACGATCCTCGCCGCGCCCGCGTCAGAAGACGCCGTCCTCTTCACTTGTCACACTTCACACGCTAAAGTCTGCATTGAGGAGCCAGAGCTGGTTCAGGCAGGGTTCACTCTGGCCATTTACCAGTGATTCTGGCCTTGTTAAATCCCCATTTCGCTCGGGCCTCCTCCAGGCGCGCGGCGGCGGTGGAAGACGAGAGCGGTCGTCCAATCTTTCATCCTTATTGTCGGTGACATATCCAAAGTGGCAGTAGCGCCGTCCGCCGCCGAGAGACGGGAGGAGAAAAAGTGAGGAGTGAACTCGGAGAGACTGTTTCTCCACTTACTACTCGGGTCTCTATTTTCTTTTGCCGGAACAATGCAATTCACCGGCGGCCATTAGGGGTCAATGCCTCTGTGCGCGTGGTTTATTCCACGTTCAGCTCGTGTTTGTCAGCTTTTTACGCCTCTTTGTCTTCCTCCACTACAAGCTTCCTTTTTACTAATCACACGCCTTTGTACAGTTTTTTGAGACAATTCCAATGCAAATGATCACAGTTTTTTGTTTATTAATCAAGACGGAACTGTGTCGTCGAAGACTTTGTGCCAGTTGATTGTGATTTTTACCTTGATTTTTATTTTCTTTTGGCGTGATTGGAGGCGTCATTTCATTTTTACATCCCCAATTTGACTAATTTGATGTTGGAGAGGATAACACGGAGCCAGCTCAAATTTTTTAAACACCAAATCAGCCACGATAGGGACATTTTTACAAACACAGAATATTTATTTTGTTCCAATTTTCAAGGATTCGTAGTTGTTTTTTTATATAAACTTAGTTGGATACGCTGCTACCTCCTTAATTTCTATGCTTGCATCCTCAAAAACTGTTATTATTTTTGATTTATTTATAAGTCATTTATGTACATCTACATCTGTTGAGTCATGAGCATGAAATATAAATATAATAATTTCACTGCAGAAGAGACTTAATTCACTGATCAATTCAGTTCAGTTTTATTTGTATAGCGCCAAATCACAACGTACATTATGGCAAAGCTCTGTACATAGACAACATTATAGATATATAGAGGAAACCCCAACAGTTCACACAGTGAGCAGGCACTACACTCAAAGATGTGCGGCAATCTGCCTAGACAGGTTGAGGTGAAAGGGAAAATGGGGGCCAGAGCAGAGGTAGATAGAAGATAGAGACCAGGAGCAGATATATAACAGTTGTGTCAAGTTATCAGTAAATGACGTCCGCATTTGGTTGTAGGGAAAACGTATATTTATCAGTCCCGATATCGCTCCGTTAGCGATTTCTAGCGCCGTCTATTGCGTTTTTATATCTGAACAACGTCAAAGTCGACACTTTACGCTCTGGTGCTTTAAGTTAGTCTGTCAAGTGAACTGTTGGACAGTTTATAGGTGGATTTTGATGGTTCTGTGTAGCGCCACCGTCAGGACTATTGCAGCAGAAGGAGATTGACGTCGTACTGGACTCACAGGCGAAATTTGGTCTTTTTTATGTTTGAAAATCTTTGTCTGAAGAATATTGATATAATCCACCAAAACAATAGAGCCTCACGATTATAAATAAATGATGTAATAACATGCCGTCTGTGGGGCCTCCTTTCAGTGCTGCGCCCCTGGAATAATCCTCTTTACACACACCACTGAGAGCTTTCGTCACATGACGGCAGTGTGGTGATGGACGACCGTGAAGGTCACTGTCAAGGAGACTTCTGGGATTGGGAAGGGGGGTTGTGTGGGTGGGTTTTCTTGTCAGGTCTTGTGACTTCCCACAGCCTACGCGACTGTCACGCGTCAGTGTATAATCTGTGTCTCACGGCTCAGATTACGATCTCCTGTGTTGTAATTATTTAGCCTAATTCTGCCATGGTGATAGCATCACCGCTGTCAGGTGCTGCTGCAGTGGAAAGTAACGGCACCTGTTCTGTGTTTTGTCTATTGATCGATTGGCTTGTGCAGAGCTTCAAAAACCTCCCCGGGTTTCCTTTGCTTCCAAAGAAAAGAAAAGGAAAGGAAAGGGGGGGAAATTGAAGAAAAGGCCGAAAACAAAAGGCAACTTCCTGTTTTTTGTTGTTGTTGTTTTTGGGTTTTTTTTTTTTCCCACCTGATGTTCAATAACGACATCAATCACTCTCAGAAGTCCCCAGACACAAAGCTGCTTTACTCCCCTCTCCCACACACACACACACACACACAGGTGCTCGACAGACCTGACAGAGTCAATTCAGCCTAATGAACGGTTGTGCAGCCGTGTACTGTACTGTAAAAGGAATCACCCGTCTGTAATCTGCCGCTGTACATCCACCTAAGTGCCTTTTTTGTCAGCGGTAATTTGTCTCGATGTCTCTTTAAAAGACGTTTTTCATGTGCGGGTATTAAAAGTGACACCGGAAAATGCTGCAATAAAACGCCATAATGCTAAGTCATATACTCGTCTAATAGTTTAGTTCAAATAGTAATAGTTTAGTAGTCATATTTTGATCATTTTTGATTTGTGTGGATAAGATTTCTATCATAAAATGAATGTGAGGATAAACGTGTACATTTAACTGTAAAATATGTATTATCATTATTATTACCGTAATATTATAATATATAGAATGTATTTCATAAGATACAAACTTCATCTTTATTACATTATATTAATGGATATTTCCCTCAAAATGAGCCAAAAATTCTACATGGAAATAGTTGTGTTTTAAACTTTAAAAAGTAAGGGACCGTCTTTTTTCCTCTTCGAGTTACTTGAACTTGTACAAAATCTCAACGTTACGACACTTTTTTTTAGCTAAATTACCTAAATTAGCTATTTTAGCCATAATTCAAGCATGCAGGTTTTGCAGTTTTATTTGCGTAATCTTTTTTGTTTCGTGCTTTGATATGGTTTGCTTATATTTGCCTTCATCCAACTCATTTCAATCAATTTGTGTAATCATATCAGTCAGATTTGTCTTTTTTTGTCATTATACACAACGATATCGTACTAAAACGTCACTAAAACTAGGTACAAGGATAAAAATATACCTATAAATATTAATATTCAAGTCAATTTATGTCCGGTCATGGCAGACGGACTGTGCTGTAGAATCATGGTCTGTGTGTGGGAGTCGGAGTGTGTGTCTTGTACAGTACAGTATGTGATTCTGGGATGTTTTCATGCTGTTGCAGCTTATGGGTTTGTAGAATAAATTAATAAGAAGCAGCATTTGGGAAGAAGAAAAAAAAAAACACTTTCAGAATTTAGAAATAGCTTATTTTTTTGTTACACAAACCCTGAACTTCTGACTTTGCTTTTTTCAAATAAAAACATAAGTAAGTTTTAGCTTTGTACAGGAGTTTTAATCCACCCATCTATCTACGTCTTTACATTTCAGAATGTTTTGTTGGATGAAAAGAGAAGTCGTTGACTCACTATTTCGTGTGGATTTCATTTGTCGTGAACATACATGTTCCTGTATGTAAATTTGAGCTGTTCAGTCGTAGATTTGTGACTTTTCTTCTCTCTCTCTCACTCTCTGCAAATCCACTGATCTTTAACCTCGGCTCTCAGTCTCGCTCGACCGCTAATCCACTCCCTGAGTCACAACTGTCCTTGATAGAAGAAATAGGAATTTTGCTTTATGTGTAGAAATCTGTAGACAGAGACTGAGTCTTAGTCTTGTTTTGGTTAAATCTAGTTTTGGTCCGTTAACCCCTTTCACTTCGTCATGGGTCTACTTAAGCAAATCCTCATTCTTACCTTTCGCTGTTGTTGTTTCTTGTTGGGAACGACTGTAACTGAGCAACTACAGAGGAGAGGTTTAGTTACTATTTTACACTTTAACCCTTAGAACACAGAGCATTTAGACTGTTTTTTTGCATTACTATGTTAAATTGTTTATACAGAGGCTATAAGAATGTACAATATTTTTCCATTTTAACCAACTATATAAACACACCAAGTTTTGTAAAGTTTGCTTGACTCATCATTATCCTTATGAACAAAAATACAATAAAAATGGTCCATTTAGTTGCTTCTGCACAATTAACACTACTCTAACACTGTTTTCTAGTGAAATTTGTGGATGCCATGCAGGGTATGGTTTTGTGTCCTAGTGTTTGAATGGGTAAATGGCAAAAAAAAAAGCAGCTTTGGGTGGTTATCAAAACTAGAAAAGCGCCATATAAATAAATAAGACATCACATATGTTGAACATAGGACCACGAGAAGAAAGTCACTTTAAAACGTAAAAAACAATAATGAGTTTGTTCATTGAGTCGGGCTGTTTGCTATAATGACAAATATTCACATGGTTGACTCTCATTGACCTTGGTGGCTGTGTGTGTGTGTGTGTGTGTGTGTGGGGGGTGGCTGGGCGGGCAGTAACTTGGGTTGCTAAGGTGATTTAATTACCGGCCCCTCCATGGACGAGGGTAATTACTGCTCTCTAAATCCACACTAATCCTCCTCCTGAGTCCCCAACACAGACTCGACCCGGGGCGTGCTGACTCTTCAGTCCTGCTTCAGAAAAAAACACAACAAAAGACACACTTCTGTGGACTCTCCGTACTGTACCGCGTGCGTCTCTGAGTCCACAGAGCCCCAGTCATGAGTCCCAGTGAATTCCTCTCACGTTGCTCTCTTCACACACACGTGTTTGAGTCAAGGGGACCGTCGGGTCAGAAAGGGGCCACTCATCTCTCCGTATGACTGTCATAATTATCACTGCTGGGATGAACAGGCTGTGACCTGCGCGCGCGGCGGTGACTGGTGACTGTGGCGAGACGAGATGGAGAGGAAGGCGAAGGTGACTGAGCGTGCTAATCAGACTTCCTGCGAAAAATAGAGGAGGAGTCAAGAGAACCCTCAGATCTTCTGCCGCTGTGTTTACCTTTAAGTATAAACAGCGACGTGGGATCAAACTGTAGCCGGGGTTCCCACACCCTTCGTTGACACCATATTCAAGTACTTTTCAAGGGCTTTCCAGGACCAATTCCCCTCAAATCCAAGAGCCAAATGTGCGTCGTAACAAGCAAGGGAGACATTTACCTAAATATCAACTTAAATCCAAGCGCTTTCATTCACCCATATCTCTTTAGGGTGGTTTTCAAAGACTTTCAAGGATTTCATGGCCCCTTGGCAACCCTGTGTTACTTATTTTGTTCCTTTAACGTCAATGCGCTCGCGTTCACTAGGCTTCTGTAAAAGATATCAGACCTTGACCCTCCGGATGCGCATGACAGAAGGGGGCAACGCTGTCCGATATTGTGGATCGGCTGCATCACCTGGGGGCCACACAGAGCTACGGTGGCTAGAATTTTTGCCTCACAGCAAGAAGGTCAACAGTTTTTGACCTAAGGCCTTTCTGTGTGGGGTTTTCATGTCCGTTTTCACAATACAATAACAGCCGACAGACAAAGTTAGGTGACTAGATGTTGAACAGTATGGAAGACGAAGCTGCAACACTTGGTTTTCGACAAAAACTTAGCCAAAGGGAGACAGAATATTGAGATAAGAGTCATAAAAAATAAAGAAAAATAGTCCTTTGCGAAGTTTCTGGACAAAGTTGCATGTGTTTATAGCAGCTAACATGTTCACTGTGTATGTTTCAATGCTTGTTTTGCCTCTTTCTGTTAGTTTTACTTGCTCCAACAGCCCAGATTTCAGAGTCTATAGCATCACCTTTAATGCAAGACACTGTCCTGAAACTGGGCCACACGGTGGTTTTGTGGTTAGCACTCTCGCCTTGCAGCGAGAAGACCTGGGTTCGAGCCCCGGTTGGAACAAGGGCCTTTCTGCATGGAGTTTGCATGTTCTCCCCGTGTGTGCGTGGGTTCTCTCCGGGTTCTCTGGCTTCCTCCCACAGTCCAAAACATGCAATGTGGGGATTAGGTAAATTGGACACTCTAAATTGACCGTAGGAGTGAGTGTGTGAGAGTGAATGGTTGTTTGTCTCTAGCTGTGTGTGTGGCCCTGCGATGGACTGGCGAACTGTCCAGGGTGTACCCCGCCTATCGCCCGATGTAGCTGAGATTGGCACAGCACCCCCCGCGACCCTCTGGTGGAGGATAAAGCGGTTAGATGATGACTGATGATGACTGACTGTCCTGAAACTGAAAATATAATTTACAGTCACACGGACACAAAATCTCCTTAAAAACTTAGATGTTAAAAACGTGAGCGGTTTGCAGTGTTTGTATTTCATATGAATCCACACTTTACTCATGGTCATGTAAAAACCCAGTGGAGATAAAAATGGAAAGAACATCCAGATCCTCGGGCGTCTCCTGCTCCTCCTGTAACCTCAGACGCCAGACGAACATCTGTGTGACATCAGTGGCTTTGGCAAGTGTTTGTGACCCGAGCAGGTGTTCACTGTGTAGCCGTGTGTGTGTGTGTGTGTGAACACGTGTGGGTGGGAGTTTGTGTACTGTACAGTACGAGCAGCGCGTATGTGATGCAGAGAGGCCGGCTGGTGGTGAAAGCAGCACCTGTATGTATTGAAAAGAGTTCCTCTCTGAATAGCTCCATATTTGAACAGCCACTTATCCGCTGATAAAGCTGTAAGTGATTCGTGGCAGCTTCCTGCCTGCGGTGGAGAGAGAAAGAGAGAGAGAGGGGGATTAAATGGGAGCATCAGCTGTAATTAGGGCTGCTTCCCTCCATTTGGAAGTACACGTCTCGGTCTCGGAGAGAATTAGCACTGGACTCTGTGGGCGGGTCCGAAGCAATACAACATGAATGCAATCATGATTAAAAAAAAAAAGAGTGATATTTAGCCAATGAGTGTAATTTTCACAAAGAGATGGGGTTTAGAGCTCTGGGCGTCATGTGACTCCGTTTGTGTTGCTGCAGCAAGAACGTGCGTTACCAAGCTGTCTGAGTTCACTGCACACTTTAAATCCATGGGGATCCACTGATATATGGCAAAGTTCAACAGCTTGACTAAATCTGATCCTTTTCATGAGTTTGGAGACAGCCGGAGAGGACATTATTCCAGCATCCCTCCTGATTAACTTCATCTTACTCCAGAGAGTCACTGAAGGTTTCCAAGAGTCTGGAGGGAAAGGCATGGACGCGAGCTTTACTGGCTAAAGACACGTAGCATTGTTGTCCGTGGAAGGGTAATGTGTCAGGTCAGCGTAACGTAGCATGACATTAGCATCAGGAACTGGCAGTGTAAGGTAAATAATTAGTGTGCTAACATTTCTAGCTCTTGGTAAATCTAGTCTGTATCGGTGATTTACCAAATGATAGTTTATATACAATAGGTGGACAGTGTAGTTTCCCACCAGAGGGCGCTACTTTGGTCGTGTGACGTGAGCTACTGAAGCTCTATCGGTCAAAGTTGTCTATCCAAGGTTGTAAGAAGAGAACAGGCTCATCTTCATTGGTATTCATGAAGTTTAAAGGTTAGTTGAAAATCGTTGATCAATAGTGACAAAATGAGTTGCCTATCCCAGCTTTAACCTTGACTCTGACGCCGTTTCCATGTGCAGACCAGTCGCGCGTTATTGTTGGTGCTTAATATAAGCCAGTGTTTGACAGAGTCTTTCACTAATCAAATGACATACAGTAAGTGTTTCCCCACTGCAAATGTGATTTGACAACGGCGTCAACAATGTTGACGTTTATTGCAGGGTTGCTGTTGGTAGTGACAGACTTTAGAAATGTTAAGTTTCACATTACCACACATAAATGGATATTAGCTTTCACCTTGTTTATCCCCAGCCAGCAGGTCCACGTGGGCCCCAGAAGTGTTACAGTATATTCAGCTGACAATATGGGTTTGTCCATGGTTTCCATGTTACTGAAACCATGTAGCCTGGACAGGGTACTCTAATGTCCTCATCCTCTCATCTCCTCAGTCTCATCCTCTAATTCCCTCAGTATCATCCTCTCATCTCCTCAGTCTCATCCTCTCACCTCCTCAGTCTCATCCTCTAATTTCCTCAGTATCATCCTGTCACCTCCCTCAGTATCATCCTGTCACCTCCTCAGTCTCATCCTGTCACCTCCTCAGTCTCATCCTCTCACCTCCTCAGTCTCATCCTCTAGTTTCCTCAGTATCATCCTGTCACCTCCTCAGTATCATCCTGTCACCTCCTCAGTCTCATCCTGTCACCTCCTCCAGTCTCATTCCTCACCTCCTCAGTCTCATCCTCTAATTCCCTCAGTATCATCCTGTCACCTCCTCAGTCTCATCCTCTCCCCACCTCCCTCAGTCTCATCCTCTAATTTCCTCAGTATCATCCTGTCACCTCCTCAGTCTCATCCTCTCACCTCCTCAGTCTCATCCTCTAATTTCCTCAGTATCATCCTGTCACCCCCTCAGTCTCATCCTGTTACCTCCTCAGTCTTATCCTCTAATTCCCTCAGTCTCATCCTCCTCCCTCAGTCTCATCCTCTCATCTCCTCAGTCTCATCCTCTAATTTCCTCAGTATCATCCTATCACCCCTCAGTCTCATCGGTCACCACCTCAGTCTCATCCTCTCACCTCCTCAGTCTCATCCTCTCTCACCTCTCAGTCTCATCCTCTAATTCCCTCAGTCTCATCCCTCACCTCCTCAGTCTCATCTGCCTCCTCAGTCTCATCCTCTCACCTCCTCAGTCTCATCCTCTCACCTCCTCAGTCTCATCCTGTCATCTCCTCAGTCTCATCCTCTAATTTCCCTCAGTATCATCCTGTCTCCTCCTCAGTCTCATTCTCTCTCTGTCACCTCCTCGTCTCATCCTGTGATCTCCTCAGTCTCATCCTGTCATCTCCTCAGTCTCATCCTCTCACATGACTATAAAGACACACTCATTACTTCACAGATATTGAGCAACATGAGCTTATTGTTCGAAGGTTAGAACTGAATTTGAATTTCAGTCTTCCAAGTGTTAAAGCTGAATTTCATTCTTTATGAAAGGAGAAAAGAGAACTTCACAGTTTTGTCTGAATGTAATGAAGATAATAAAAGCTCCTTCGTCTCTTCACCGTGGCTGAATAAGAGCAGTGACACGTCGTGTCCGAGGTGACCATTCAGATGCTCCTGACATTTGAGATATTGTCCTCTTTGTCCGTCCGTCTCTTCCTATTCCGTCACCTCTTTTACTTCCAAAGGCCATTTTTGTCCTTTTCAATCCTCTTTGACCCAGGTGATCTCCCTCACTCTCCTCTTCCAATTTATTTCCCCCCTCTTTCATTCAGATTCCTCATAATGTCCCTCTATTCTTCTCCAAATGAAGAGGATGAAAGTCAAAGTGTGGACCTTGTGTTTGTTTTGTTCAGTAGATGCTGTTGAACCCCACGAGGTTTTGATAACGCTGGTTTAAATAGGCTTTTTAGTCATTATGTGCATTTTCAGAGTAAGGTATTATTGAACTAAATACAAGTCTACTTAAGTCAATTACGGCCTGATATCTCTGCTCTCTACAGCTCTGAGAGCCACTGGTTAGATTTTTTCTTTATTATTTGTCCCTGTACTTTTTGGTTGTGAATTATTTTCACAACCAACCATTAAGCTTAATGTTGTGACTGCCGCATTTCTCATCCGCACGTCTCCTTCAGTCTCATCCTCTCATCTCCTCAGTCTCATCCTGTCATCTCATTTCTGGTGGTAAAAGGTTCAAATCGACCGTGAAAACATTTTTGGTCTTGTGAATACATTATTGTTTTTGTTTGTCTCTTTTTCCTCGTAAGTCATCAACAAATTCTCATGCCACGTAACTTGGACAAAAACAAAAAACAAAAGAGGCTGAAACTGTTGTTTAGCTGAATAATCAGATGGGAATTCTGAGTCAGCAACTTCCAACTGTTGTTTTCCTCTTTCAGACATTTGTCTCTTGCACATTTCAGTGGATTTAGTCATAAATAAACAGTACTCTCGTTCAGAACATGCATTATTTGCCTATAATTTTGAATATTATTATCCTTTTTTCTCTCTTTTTTTGTTACCGCGTCTGCAAACTCATGCAGTGACCTCTGTTTCTATCACACATTCACAGCAGATGCTCTAACAGTGTGACGCAAGAGCCACAATTCTACACAGCAGAAATAGTTTTTTTTTCTCCCACCTTCAGTCGAGTTTCATCAGCAGCACAGTTTTGCACATGCAACCTCACAGACGTCCACAGAGGACGATAATCTCACAGCAAAGCAACTCAAAGAAACATGTGGACCGCTCAGAGAAATGGTTTTTGGGTTGAACCATTACGCTCCAGCCCGTAGATGTTTGTGTATGTGAGATAAGCTTAGAGGTGAGCAATTTTCCGGCCTCCAGCTGTGACCGGACACGGCCTCCCGTCACGCCGGGACGCGACGGTGTCCGGACAAACGACTCATATTCGCTCCCGTAGAAAGGGCTCAACAAGGATGCGCCTCTTGCCTCTCGCTCATTAGGGTCGAAACCGTGACACTGCACTGCACCACAAATGTGTGCCGGCCCACATCGCATTGATCCGTGCACACACATAAACACACACGGGGTGAGTGAAGCTTATGTACACGCTGTGCAGTGTCCAGGCTGTTAGCTGTTAATCATTAACACTGTTTCCTTGTTTGCTTTTCCTCAGTCTTTTCTCTACGGTGTACGTACGTCTCCGTGTGCTTGTGTCAACAGCACCGTTGTAGTGTGGCCCATGTGACTTATTTACAAGCTGGGTCTATTCATAGACTGAAAAGAATCTGGGTGGGGTTACACTAATAAGTCAGTATTTAGTTATTACTAATCCACTACTAAAGCCTTAGGCTATACTAACTAGCTTGCAGCTAACTTGCAGCTCGTAGCTTGCTCATACTCAGCAAGAAATTCAAAATAATGAGCAAGTTAAAGTGTTTCAATCATGGTAACACGGTCAGGCTTGGGTTTCAACTGAAAACAGTTCCTTTCGTTTGTAGACGGGGCGTTTCGGGGTGCGCAGACGACGACTTTAAGCGCGACACAACGGACGACAACAGAGGACGTCCAGAAGCTCGTCTCTACAAGACGTCAAGCTTTGTTTGAGAATAGACTGCGGTCGTTGAAGAAACGCCGGACGCGTTTCTGTCGCCCAATAGGCCCGACTGTCGTGAGTCCAGCTCAGCGGTCACCCAAGATCTTGAGCCCAAGATTCCCGACCTCACCCCTGAACAACGGCAAGCTCTACAGTACCTAAGAACCAAAATAGTTCCAGGAACATTAACGTTTGCAAACATTAGTCAGGCATACGGTGATTGTGCATTTATTTTTCCTGTTCAAATTGGGATGGAAAGTCCCAAAAGATTGATGGGTTGGTGACTCCTGGTCTAATTCCACCCATACTGTACTGTTACCATTACTCTGGTACCCCAAGGGAAGGGTACCGGAAAATGGAACCCGTTGGGGCTGGTTATTTTAGTACTGTTCCGAATGGAAATGGCATCAAATTCGTACAGTACCGTACCAGACTTTTGTACGACATTCTGCAGGGACCTAGTAGGAGAATATCGCGATGAAATAGAGTGACGGCAGAGTCTGAATGGGACAAGTAAGCAAGTTTGTGATTTTGATTATTTGGTATCACCCTCTCGAAACGCTGGTAGATGCTCGACCACCAATGGGGTGGTACATAATTGGGAGTAAAAGTGGTGCCACCCATTTAAATGTGGGACACTTAACACTTGTGAAAGGTGGTTCAAGATTGGCTCCACGTTGAATATTATATGGCGTATAAAATATTTCAAAATGAAATGAATCTGATGTAAACGTTATAAAATCTTGTGACTCTAAATTGGCATTTACTCTTGAATTTGCGCGGACCCTTAATTACAGTTTGCCGTTGTTTGCAGACTTCCTTTTCTCTCGGCGCTCGCAGTCGAGCGAGCTCAAGTGTCCGCGCGCCTCGTCATTAATCCGCAGACTAAACAAACGGCAACAAACACTTTGAAGGTAAATTCAAGGATTTCCTGTGGAGAGCGTTGATTGGACAACAAAGTGACCCAGAAAGGAAAGTGCAGTTTGTCTGGAGAGACGCAGAGGACAAACATCAAGGACCGGAAGAACTCACAAATCTGCCTTAAAAACAGGCACTTTTTTATGTTTTTTCCTGTGAAGTGTTTAAAAAAGCAGTGATAAATTAGTTAGTTTGTAAGGCCCTAGATGGTAGTTAGGATTATTCTGCCTGCTCTGTTGCAACCTCTTTGTTATATTCATACACTTATGTATTGATATATTCTCTGCCTGAAATCACAGACCTAAAGTTATTAAAAAGTTATGACGCCATTGGGAGAAATTTAATTTAAAAGTGAAGAGAAGTTAACGTGAATATTTCTGAGGCAAATTAAATCGAGCAAGCGCACAGTTGTCAGGTCCCAAGCCGGTTATTGATTTTGACAATAACGATTCACTGCTGCACAGTTAAAATTCACAGACCTAGACTCCGTCAACACAATTTATTGAGCTCCCACTTTTACTTTCAAGTTAGTAATAATCACGTCCCTTTTGTGTATGAATGTCTTGAAAGGACGCGTTTCCTTGTCCAGGAAAATATTTTCACTCACCCAAACAATACAGGTTCACCCGTGTCATCTTGCTTCAATTATTGCACTTCTTGTTTCTTTTAGCAAAACTAACTTCTCTTCTGAAGGTAACCCCGCCCCATTACCTGATGGGGCGGGGTACGGGGATACTTAAAAGTCCCAAGAAGTGGCCTGAGAGCTCCTGAGGGGCGGGGCCTAGTTGCGAAATGTGACACCAAGTTGCAGCTTTTTAGCGACGTTCTGGAGACAAGGCCAATGGCAAAATTTTAATGCAGCAGCTGATGTAGTAGATGCTCATTTTTAATCATAACACAGATTTATACTTGGATTAGCAAACACTACTAGATACACATTAACACTGGTTTACACAGCACAGTGCTTGTTTTCTTATATGCTATATAAATGCCCTTGACCTTGACTTTGACCTTGTCATCTTTACCGTCGTAAGCAAAAAGCTACGTTATCAAAATGTTTGCTCGTTTGTAGCAGCGTGTTTTCTTTTGTCAAAAACAGTTTTGGATTTAAGTTCAATCTTTGCGCTACAGAGATATGTACATTTTAAAGCTGTTTTTCTTGTCAGTTTCTTTGGTTGTAGACAGAATTTTGTCTTGATTTGGCTTGAGAAAAGACACTTTTGACACAAACACACAACAGTCTAACATGGAAGAGCCTGTATGTTGTCATTAGGGCTTCACATCAGGCCGTTAGGATCTTCTCGTGGCTGAAAACCAAACCTGACTTTAGGCCTGAATGGTCCTAATCTCATGTCCATTAAGAAGAGGAACACACACACACAGTTTTGTTGCTTCTGTTCGCCCTCTGCCTTTGCATCTGCTGCCCCCTCCCTGCAGGGAGAGAGCACAGAGCCACATCTGGTCAAGGCTGGGGGTCGGGAGGAGGCGGGGCAGGGCAGGGTGGGGGTGGCAGACATTAGCATACACTTACTCTGGGAATGCCCTTGACCGTAGCGGTCTGAAGAATGCGACGTGAGTAGCATGGAATGCACCTGTGGGAGCTGAGGAGAGACGGGTTTAGACGGAGTTAGGCAGAGTGAGACACGAGGATGGAGACAGGAGGAGTGTGAGACACTGGCAGTCAGACACAGAATTATTAAGGGTCTACTGTATCACAAAGTATCATATCAAATCATACTGTACCGCATCGGATTGTTTTGTATATCTGTCATATGGTATGGTATTATATTATATCATGCTGTAGAGATATCATACTGTACCATATTGTACCACATGTTATCATATCGTATCGCATTGTATGGTATGGTTTGGTATCATACTGTATCGTCACGTGTCGTGTTGTGTTGTGCCGCGTCGTATCGTTTCGTATCGCACTGTATCGAATCATACTGTATCGTATTTTGTCGCATCATACTGTATCGCATCATACTGTATCGTATCGCATCGTATCGTAGTGTACCGTATCATATCATACTGTATCGTATCGCACTGTATCGAATCATACTGTATCGTATCACATCGTATCGTGATCGTAGGCATCATATTATATCATACTGTATCGTAATCATCGTATCGCACATCGTATCATCGCATCATCGTCTGCATCGCATTATATCATACCGTATCAATCATCGTATCGTATCACACTGCATCGTATCGTAGCGTACCGTATTATATCATACTGTATCGTTCGCATCACACTGCACATCGTGCATCGATATCATATCTGTATCGTGTATCATCACACTGTATTGCATCGTAGCGGCATCATATCATACTGTATCGTATCGCACTTTATCGAATCATACTGTATCGCATCACCGCATCGTATCGTAGCGCATTATATCACTGTATCGTATCGCACTGTAATCATACTCGTATCGTATCGCATCGTATATCATACTGTATCGTATATCGCACTGCATATCATATTATATCATACGTATCGTATCGCACTGTATCGAATCATACTGTATCGTATCACACTGCATCGTATCGTAGCGTACCCTATCATATCATACTGTATTATATCGCACTGTATCGAATCATACTGTATCGTATCGCACTGTATCGAATCATACTGTATTGTATCGCACTGCATCGTATCGCAAGTATCTGCATCATAATCATACTGTATCGTATCGCGACTGTATCAATCATACTGTATTATATATCATATCATACTGTATATATCGCACGTATATCATACTGTATCGTATTGCATCGCATCGTACTGTATCGTAACATACTGCATCGTATCGTACTGTATCGTATTGCATCGTATCGTAGCGTACCGTATCATATCATACTGTATGGTATCGTGTTGTATCATACTATGTCATAGCGTACCATACCATACTGTATCGTATCAAAATTATTGTATGTATCATATCATAAATATTGTATCGTATTGTATCAGAAATGCCAATTTTTACCAGTCAAGTAATTTGAGTTTGAGAGCCCTGATCTAAAGTTCTGTGACTTTTATTTATTTTTTTATTCTCAATATTCCCCTACATAAATAAATAAATAAATGAATGAATGAATAAACTACACGCCCAGAATAAGTTTGTGGACGAGGTGTGCAAAGCCTCCAAATGATTATTTGTTTTCCTGGAGCAGAAGGTGTGAGTGGGTGGAGAAAATGTCAGAAAATAGTGAGCGGAGAGATGGAGAGGATGTGTCTGACAGAAGAAGAGCAAGCGAGTGAGGGAGGGATGGGGAGAGAGAGAGAGAGAGAGGTAGAGATGTGCTGGGGGGAGGGGGCTGGAGTAGGTGGGCGGGAAGAGTGAGAGAGAGAGGAGGAGAGAGTGGGGGTAGTGAGCTGTTGGCTCGCTGGAGCTGTTGACTCTGTTTGAGAGTGTGATCGTGAGCGCTTCTCCAGCCGTCGTGTGAAAATAAAAAGGAGGACGTTCCCTTTTTTTTTTAACCTTTTGTCTCTCTTTCACTCTCTCTGTGTCTTTTTTATTTTGTTGCCCTTCTTCTCAGAGACCAAGCGCCGTCTGTGAAAAGAAGCAGAACTTGTCTTCAAAAACCCACCTTTTTCCTGGGGATTGTGAAGAGGATCCAGGGAGGAAGCCAGCGTGCTGCCAGGTAAGAGAACAAACGACTAAAGAAAAGAAAAGAAAACAACATCACCGTCACGAGAGGGTGGCAGTGAAGTGTGTGAAGACGGTGTTAACACAGAGGAATGTGACGAGTGTTTGTGCTTTTGAAAATAATACATGTGATGCCTCCCTGAAATGGAGGGAACACGGCGCTTTTGATGCATGCACATGAGTGTGGACACTACACTCTGTGTTTGTGACTGGAGGAGTCACGTCGTGAGGAGGAGGAGGAGGAGGAGGAGTATCTTTCTGACAGCAGCTCCTCCAGGATGAGAGATGTCAGAGGTTGTCAGATTTACCATGACATGAGTGACTTAAGTGGAAAAGAAAATGTGATGACGAGAGTGGATTTCAATGTCTTACTTTCTTGTTTCTACAGCTGTCTCGTCTTTGTGGCTTTTGAGATCAGAGTTTCTACACATATAATATAATCCATTCTTCTGAAGTGTCAGTGCCGCTCGCGTTTCACTGAAAATAGAAGTTGGAGGTGTTTTCAGTTGCTATCGCCGATGTTTTTGGACGATATTTTTGGTCAGTCTCTCCGGGATCATCTCACACAGCCCTCCGTGGTGAGCAGGTGCCACTTTCATCATGCAACATCCCATAATTAGTCCTTTAGCAGTTCCGCAGGGGAAACTCCCGGAGCGCAATGGGGGTTGGGTACCTTGCTCAGGGGTGACCCAGCACTTTTTTGACCTGGTGGGGACTCAAACTGGCAACCCTCCAGTTGCAAGTCAAGTTCCCTTTCCACTTGGCCCTGGGCTGACCTTATGACCTTCTGAATGAGCTTGTCTTACAAGCCCATGAGGAGAGTGTTTTCTTCTTTTCTGGATCCCACTTTCACGCTGGTTGTTAGCGTTGTTGTTGCGCTTTAGCTAGGCGCGCCACGAGTGTGGCTAATTAGCAAGCTAAAGGAGAAACGAGGGTTCTCATCAGAGGAGTCGGCGGGTTTTCTCATTGGCCTGTGTGTTGAGAAAGTTTCTTCAAGTTGGTCCGATATTAATATTTAAACATTGAGCAACAGTTGGGCGACGTGGTGGTTTGGGATCCTGGTTTCTCCCAGTGTTTCTGTGAGGGTTTTCTCCACGTTCTCCAGCTTCCTCCCACAGTTCAGATTTGGGATTAGCCGTTGTATCTGGACTGACAGTAGATCTGAATGTGAGAGTTAATGGTTGTGTAGCAAAAAATAAACTTTGTTGTATAAACTTCTTCTTCTTCTATCAGCAGCATCTATCAGGTTTTAATCACTTGATGCTGATTATTAAACATGGCCTCTAGATTTAGAGCTTTTCAAACCAAATGGAACATTAATACATGAGATGCCATCAAAAATGTGAACTATAATGCTCTGATTCAAGGTGAGGATTTGATCTTCAGGTCCAAAATGAGAAATTATTTTGTTTAAATCACTCTACGTCTTACGTTTTTACCAGACTTCTGTTGATGTGTTTATGTGTGGGGCCTGAGCTGCTCCAAACACACAGTTTTTCAGTATTTTTCAGCCGTATTCAGCCTCTGTGTCAATAATACGTCCTCACTGGCCTCCATTTAAGGAGAAGTTGTGCTCTAATCCAATCACGGGCCTCTGTCTTCGCTGCTGTTTGTCATTTCCCCCTTTTGTCATCCCTTATCTCTCTGTCCTCATTATCCCGGATTCAAGTGAAATTAACCACTCAATCTCTCTCTCTCTGTTCCCTACTGTCCCTAACGTATGCATGCTAAATTACAGTTAAATGAAAACAAAGGCAAACTCTGTCAGTATATACTGTATATTTTTTAAAAGGCAGAAAACACATGTAGCTTCACTCTATTCACACACACACACACACACACACAAAAATCCAATTCAGGACTCCACTTGGCATTTAGACCCCCCCATTTCTTCTCCCCAGATCCTTTATTCTCCTACAAGCTCCACCGACTGGACGCGCTCACTCACGTCCACTCTGCCTGTCGGGAAATGGTTTTAAAGCGCTCAGCGGTGGAACCTGAACAATCTGCTCTCACACACACACACACACACGCGCGCGCGCGCGGCGCACACATGCTCCCATTCATGCCATTGTTAGTGTTAGATTTATGTGTCAAATCTGGACTCACTTACACAGCCTGTTATCCAAGGACTCTATATAAAAACCCTGTAGCCACTGGCATTGTGTCATGTGATTCAACAACTGCCGTGTGTGTGTGTGTGTGTGTTTGTGTGTGTGTGGCATGTGTATCCAGCTGCGTGAGCTCCCGTCGCATCAATAGTTAATAAACGTCTCTGGCATTCACTCGTTCACACACATGCAGAGAGTTTGTCTATCTGTCAGCTGCTCTTTTGAGAGGCTTTTTAAAACACAGTTTGGATCCAGGTTGGGCGGCCGTATGCTACGCTGACCTTCACACAACCTTGGAGTGTTACAGTGGGTGTTTCTTTTTTCCCCACCCTGGTTTTACTACGCGGCGCACGCGAGCAACGACAACGCCGTGTCTCGTTAAGATGCAGAGTGTGATGCAGACTTAAGACTCTCTAATCATTTCCTCAGGGAGAAGATGAGATTTTGTGAGTGTGAGATTGTAAGCACGCTCTGAGCAGATCGCTCCATCCATGGACGTTGGAGCTTTGCCGTCCAGAGCAGGCAGCTCCTCTCCTCTCGGTCCAGTGCGTTGCAGTCCGCTCCTCACTCCTCCGTGACTCATTGGCTCTTTTACTCTGATTGGCTGGCTACTCTACTCCAGAGAAGAGAGAGAGAGGGATGGAGAGATTGTGGTTGGCCTCACGCAAGCAGGCGCAGTGGGCGGGGGGGGGATCAGCCGTTCTTTTCACACAGTTTCCCGCTGGATGCACATTCACAACGCGTCCCTGTAAAAGTCAAAACAGAAGCCACGGCTGTTTGAAAAAAAAAAAAAAACGCCGCGAGGCAGATAACGTGTTTGCTCTCTCCCTCGCTCTCTCATCGCCAGCTCATCTCGCGCACATTTCGGCGAAAAAGTAAGAGATTATTCCTCGTCTGGACTGTAGTCACGATTAGTATCCGTCCATCTTCTCGTCTCCTGTGCGGACGACGGCTGCCTCCAGGGCAAACAGGGCGTGGACCTCGCCTGCCTGCTGAGACTTGTTTGCCTCTTACAGACAGACAGACAGACAGAAGGAGAACGGTCCAGTCTGTCTGTCTGTCTGTCTCTCTGCCTGCACCCGGTCAGCCAGGCATGTTGATTCGCTCTGCAGGAGGAGAAAAGCCTGATTCAGGACCACGGACAGAGCTATAGAGGGGAGGCTGGACTTTCAGCACCACCTCATGTGGACAGTGCAGGATCAGACTTAGACTTTTAGAAAAACCTGCTGATTTTAATTTAGTGTCATGCCCTCCTGGCTCATCACAAATAGAGCTTTGCGCCCATATACTTGTCATTACGGTAGCCCTCAACGACTTATAAATAAATATAAATATAATAAACGGTTGTGAAAGTTATCTTGGGGGAAATAAGGGAAGCAGAAGCACTCACTCATTGAACATTTTTCTGGACAGCTCTATAGCCGTAAAATCAAAATAAATCCAGGCGGCCTGAATATTGTTGGAAAATGACGTTGTTTTTAACACGTTTGCAAAAAAGCACACTACCATAATTATGCGACGGTTTGCTTTCGGGACAATTTCAGCGGTTTCTGAAAGCTGAGAAGTGGCACGTCAAAGCACAATGCGTGGTTATTACAGTAATTTCACTTGCGCTGTCGCAGGAAGCCGGAGAGGAAAAAAGTTGAAAAAAACCCACCTTTTTTCGGAAATTGAGACAAAACTCAAACAAAAGTTACATAAAATATGTTTTATACTGTAAAATTTAACATGCAAAAATCTGGTGTTAGTGTACAACTACAGTGTTTTAAATAAAATTCATTTTAAATAGTTAAAACACTATTTTTAACATGCAGTAAATTGTAAATAACTGCCAGATATTGAAACTTATTCTGGAAAAATGGGCAAAAGCACTTTACATTTGAGCATTTTCTGGCCCTTTTATGGTTAAAATAAGCAAAAAAAAAAAAAAGTGACTCTTACTTAGAAACAGGCTGCCTATCGTTTCAAAGCAGGACGATAAGGGATCATTTTTACCCCTGTAAAGATTCTTCACAACCATATTTTGATTGGACGAGAGTGTGACAGTGTTTTTTAACATTTCAGTTGCAGCAGCAGACACTGACTGACTGAGTCACAGTGGATTTACACAGCCGTGTTTACCGCAGCCTTAATCTATTTGTCTTCACAAAGCAACACTGACTGGCGCTCGAGTCCGGGAAACAGAGCTCGGTGCTGCTTCACCAGGTTAGCGTGACTAAATAACACCAGTTTCCTTCCCATCCGAAAAACAGAGATATATAAACACATAAATAAAACCTGAATGTGTGTGTTCTCTCTGCCACGGAGTTTGAACTCTGTCCGGCTCAGCATGAAACACAGAAAACACAGCAGATAAGGACGTGATGTTTGAGTCAGTTACAGCTTGTTTTTATTGACATTTTTTTAATTCGCTATGATTTTGTGATTCAGATCAGTTGTATTCGTAGTTTAACGCTTTTGACACTAGAGGGCGACCTATACACGACTTTCTATTACCGATACGGATGCTAAGTTTTATCAGGGCAGCATAAGGAGTTTTTGAGGCCTTTCCCTTGCCCCAAATGCTGACCGCATCAGACCTGGTGTAAATTTATGTCTGAAAGTGGTTCGGTGAATGTGTGTGAAAAAAATTGGAAGTGGGAGGGGCTTACGAAATTTCATCAGGTGACTTTTTGTCGTGTTTCACATACATGAATGGAAGTTGGTACACGCGTCAATCATATCAGGACGGTCCAAAAAGTTAATGAAGACAGGAAGTCGGCCATCTTGGACTAAACAAGAAACTTTCGTGATTTTGGCGAATTCGCATTTTTTTTTGTTATACAGTATAACCCCCCAAAAAATATGTATATTTAAATTAAATATTAAGTACAAGTGACTTAAAGTTTAGTCGATTAATCGAGAAAATAATGCACAGATGAATCAATTATGAAAAATAATCATTATAAACTGTATAAAAGTATGAACTGTAGCACATAGACACACTTACAGACAAACCAAAACATGCTAGGGTGATTAAATGCACCAAGGTTGATTTATAGATAATAATTTAGCCAACGTGCTTATTAAAAAAAGATGTACTTGACGCGGGAACAATAACACATTTTTTTCCCCGGTGTTTTCACAGATTTTCATGAATAAATTTGATTTTTCTCCTCTTTGATGAACTCAGTGTGTGTGAAAACTGATTATTTCTGGCCCCCGTCTTTGATCTCTGGACTAAGTCAGAAAGATAAGAGCCACTTGTGTTCATGCGTTTCATCCTCTCACACACTGTCTGTGTGTATGTCCACTCTAATATGCATACACGGGCTCAGCATGACATTAATTTTGCGCCTTGCAGCGTGTTCTTCAAGTGCAGTGGCGGCGGCGGCAGATCATCCGCCCCCCTCCCGCCAGTCACGTTCTCCAACTGAAACAATTAAAGCTTCAAATTCTTCCCTCAGGCTTTTGTCTCACCACTGGACACCAACACCACCCGTCTCTCTCTCTCTCTCTATTCTAAAGCACCGTACACATGTCTGCTAATCAAGGCGGCTAATAACTGTCCGGGGTCATTTGTATATGTTTACATTAGCATAATTGAAGAGCCATGAGTTAACTGTTTTGTTTTTTTCATGTTCCGGAAAAGAGGCGCGCGCACACGCTGTCATGTAGCGAGAGGCATTCATGCGTTCACTCTGCCGCCAACTGTCAGCGTCCATAAAACTGAGGTGTGGTCGTTCTTCTGTCTCTGCTCTGAGCTGTGTGTGTGTGTGTGTGTGCGCGCGTGTGTTTGTGTTTGTTTGCTACGGCCATGGAGTAATACAGCGGAAGAAGCAGTATCGTGTGAAGGTTAGACACAGACACTCAGGCTGCGGAACACGACTTGTCATTTTTTAAAGTCGTTTCTTTGAGTTACCGACGACACATGGCGCTTAGAGTGCACTGAAAACACGGCTGCTAGCATGGACACTATAGGAAATTGGTTAATATTAGGTACTTTAATTCAAATAAAGACGACGTCTTTCCTCTTTCCTTTCTCATAAATATGTAACTTTATGTATGTATTACTTATTTGAATTAACCCTTAGTGCAACTCCTTAAATGGACATCCATATAAATTCACTTTTATATACTTAAAAACTACTTGAAACCATTTTCTTGTGACGGATTTCTTGCTGGCCGCCAACAATAACAGTCGGTAGTTTTTTTGTCTTTAATATTCACTTTTTCGTCTTTTTATGTGTTGTTGAGTCAAGTTATGATGAATTATTTATCACATTTAAAAAAACCAAAAAACTATGGGATTAGAGATAATTGTGCAGAAGTCCAATGTCCAAAAACAGGCCAAAAAATTGAGACTATGTTCAGGCTTCTCTCCAACATTTTCCCTTCCTGGCGACAAACCGACAAACACTGTGCCTTGACGTGCAAACATCCACGCAGCTATAAACACAAACACGAACAGTGGCATAAAAAAAAAAAAATCCCACAAAACTTACACACTGTAGCTTTAAATGGATTCAGTCGTTTCAAAGTCACCATTCTGAAGATCTTAAAAAGCTCTGACCTCCGATTCTAAAACTCCCGAAGCACAAAATATTCCCTTTTTTAACATTTGTTAAAATCTGTAGATTGATCACTGTGATGTTTTTTGGTTGTTTTTTTTTTACCGGGAAAAAATTGAGTCGCTCTGGGGAGATGGTATCGTCCTTGTCGCACATGAAAGACCCTTGTAACTAAGACGAGTTCTCATCGTTGGAACAATCTCTGATTTTAACCTCGAACACGCCGCACTCCTCCTGCGAGTGTTAGATTAGATATTTCACCAGAAGGTCACCGAGTAATCTGCGAGTAACCTCCCACTCTTGTCCCAGTTTAGGGACAATTAAAGTGGCTCTATCATGTTAAAAGGCTGTCACAGAGCGGAAGAAGGAGAAGAAGAAGCCAGGAGGTTATCTTTTACATCAAACTTTGTCCTCTGATGCATCGATGCGCTCTCAAGGTGAGGGAGCTCGCAGTAAATGGAGGCTAATCACCGATCGCTGATGTTCACGCGGGAGTCTGTTCCGTAATCTGCAGCCTCATCGAGGACGAGCCCACTGTGGGAGGAACTGATACTGATACACATGATGTGTTTACACTCGCAGGTTAAAGCGCGACTCGGCTCTATTCACTCGGTTTGGTATCAGTCGCGTCGTTTTCCATCGCTATAGTAGCCCCTCAAAGTGGGCGGGGTCATCGTAGCCCGGATGCAAATACTTTGTTACTGTAATTACTTTGTACTTGCACTGAGTTGGTATTATGGTCTGTATTCATATAGAGCAGGGGTGTCAAACTCATTTTTGTTTCTGGGGCCACATACCGCACAATTTTATCTCAAGTGGGCCGGACCAGTAAAAATAGTAAAATAATAGCATAATAACCTATGAACAACAAGAACTCCTTGCTTTTTTTCTCCTTTGTTTTACATTTAATGAAGGATATTTTTACAAAACGTGACATTTCTTGAGAAATATAAGTGCAATTTCAACAATATCGTGCCTAAATGTACTATTTACACATCACACTGGATCTAAAATGGCACAAATATTTAGTCACAGGGATCTGGAAGAGAAAAATGTTGTATTTGACATTACGTTTAGATTGTAATCGTAGTGTGAAATTTTAACAAATTCATCCTGTGGGCCGGATTGGACCCTCTGGCGGGCCGGATCTGGCCCCCGGGCCGTATGTTTGACACCCCCGATATAGAGCTTTTCTAGTCTTCTCGTCGCTCAAGGACACTCATAGATCAGCAGAGTCGGGAATTGAACTCACAACCTTCCAGTTGAAAGACAACTCGTCCTACCACTGAGCTTCCATGACTCAATCCCAACTCCTTAATACTTTTACTTCTAAACTTTTTATATCAGAAAATGACTTTTGATACACTTAAGTAATATTGTTATTGTTTTAAAGTGACTTCTACCAAAGTAATTTTCAGGTAATTTACTTGTACTTTTACTCAAGTATCCCTTTAACATTACATGTCATTTAGCAGACGCTTTTATCCAAAGTGACTTACAATGCAATTGAGTACAGTCAGCGAGGGGTGGAATCGAACTTGCGACCATTGCGACCGTGATGTTTTTCGCACATAGGGTACCGGTCTTAACCACTGAGCCACTCCACCCCTTTAAGGTACTTAAAGTTGTTGTTTTGGGTGTAACTGAATCATTGGAATCAGGTTGTTCACAGAACCGTTCAGTACTTCCTGACACAGTCACTGAACTGAAATACAACTGAACGTTGGGTTGTGATTCTGGCTCTTGATTGATCCACCAGACTCCTTTGTTAAATATTGCGATTTAGACGTTTCCTTTGCTTAAATGTTGGAGATTAACGTAATCTACAGTTCGGCATTGTTTGCTTTGACTCGGAGTCGACGTCACATTTTATCGTATTTTGGCATCTCTAGCGTTTCCCACCACTAGTTGAAGCTGAATTATTATTATTATTTTATTTAATTTAAGCATTAAATGAAGCATTAAGCATTATTCTGTCCATATGGGGTCCCGGTCTGACTGAAGGTCTTTCTTATGTGGATTCTGCAGTCCGTCTCGTGAACTCCTGGCTAATCCGGGTTCCCCCAACAGTCCAAAAACCCGAGCAAGTGAATGGTCTTTGGTCTCTGTGTGTTAGTGTGGAGGATACAACTACAAGAAAACCATATGTTTGGCGGATTCTCTTTGCGAGGATTTCTGTCACAGATAATTTGAGAACTAAAGTCCTATTGTATATTCTTCTTCTTCTCCTTCTTCATGATTGCAACGCCAGGGTAAGAGAAGAGGAGAGGGGGAAAAAAAAAGAAAGATACATTTCTGGGCTTTTCATGTTCCTTCGTCTTCCCGCTGAGAACAGAGAGAGGCAAGCGAGTGCATTCAAATTCAAACTCACCGTCCTCTCTCTCCATTTTCCCCCCGCATTCTTTTGGCAAGGACTCGCAACAAAAGCCAGGTTTTTGAAAAGCCTGGCAATCAGTGCGGCGGTTGTATTTTTGTCTGTGAAGTCTCCCCAAAAAACAACTTTGTGATGGATTTCAGAAAAGCCAAGATGAAGCGACAAAGTGAAATGTTAAGCTCATATATATATATATGTACTGTATATATATCTATAGATATCTATATCTATATATGTATATATATTTGTATATATAAAAGATGGAGGTGTGTGTGCTGTGAGGAGATCTAGCAGTGTGTGTGTGATTACTGCGATTAATGGCGACACGTTGAGCTCATGCATTATTCATCCACTGTCACTCTCACCTACTGCCAAAAGTCGTGACTGCAGTTTTTTGGGGCGTTGGTATTGGTGGTAGTGTTGGGGTGGGGGGTGTTGGATGAACATGTCTTTCTTGAAACATTTGAAACCAAATGAGCAAAACCAGGTGTTCCACGTTCAGTCCTGTAGCTTATACCACGCTAAACAGCTGCTTTGTCATCGTCGCTTTTCTTTTGTGGAAATGGAAAGTGAATTTCCCCCAGTCCAGAATAAACCCCGGGGTTAAAGCGGACTAAGACATAAATATTGAGACCAGACTTGTATTACTTCAACCATGAAAGCCACAATCAGTAAAAAAACAAACTGCTTGGTTATATATATAATATTATATATAAGAAGTCCCTAATAATCGATTAATCAGTCAGTTATTTTCGATTAGTTGTTTGGGTTCACAGAATGTCAGGAAATGTTAGAAAGTGTTGGAAAATGATTGCGTTCCAATGATTTCGTCACGTGAAGCAAAAAATCAAAGAGCTTGTTTTAATCATCAAGAAACAAACACTGTGAATAGTTGACGATACATTTTCTTATTTACTTTCTCAGTTTAATGAAGTAGAAACTGATTGATTGGAGGCTGAAATCACAGCGTTAGTTTTAATTATGTAAAAAAAAAAAAACAACACTCAGACAGATTAATCTAATCAATAAATCATCGCACTGTAGTTTAAATAATGACGCGAAATGTCAGCGAGTTGTTGTGTATTGATCTACATGTGCTGCATTTGCATTATTCAGACTTTACACAAGCAATAATTGAAATATCATGTGTACGTGTGGTACAGTAGGTGACGGGGAAAATATTAATGCCACAAAGATCAGTGTTTACAGCGGCTTTGAAATTGGAAACAAAATGCGGTTTAATGTCGTTGGCGTTATTCGTCGAGCAGTGAAGTGTTTGAGAGCTTTTCGTGATTCCCCTGAGGCTCCACTTCTTTTCTTTTTTCCTTCTTTTTCCCCGTGACTTCTCTCCCTCTGAGCGAGTCTTTCTTACCTCACACCCACCTTTCCCCCCCCCCTTTTCAGTCCTTCAGTCAATCCATCAATCAATCCCGCCCGCCTCACGCTCCGGTGAGCCTGACTGGCACTGAGCGGGAGGGAAATGTGGCCTGGGAGCGCAGCATGTGGTGCGAGTCGGGTCATGTTCACGTAAACTATTCCTTCATTTGTCTGAGAAAGACAGCGGAAGAGAAAAAAAATAATGCTCTTTGCTCTTTGATACTACATGTGTATGAAGATTATTCCTATAGTTGTCATTTTTTGGCCAGGAACAGTTTAATTAAGTTAAACTCAAAATTCACTGTTAGTGTCTTTAATGACATCATGAGGCGAAGATGGAAAACACAACACAAACACTGGAGGAAATCATTTATGCATTTTAGCTTGTGTTTACTTATTATTTTGACACACACTTTCCAAGGACGGTTTTTATGGAAGCCTGTTTCGAGATTATGCGGTAAAAAGTCGCAATTTTGAGATAAAATGTAATTGTTATGAGATAAAAATTTGAAACTATGAGATAAAAATTCTGAATTTTGAGATAAAAAGTTGACATTTTGAGATAAAAAGTTAAAATTTTGAGATAAAAAGTCATAATTACAAGATAAAAAGTCATAATTATGAGATAAAGTCATAATTATGAGATTATTATGAGATAAAAAAGGCATGATTATGAGATAAAAAGTCAATTATGAGATAAAAAGTTGACATTTTGGGATAAAAAGTCATAATTATGAGATAATTTTGAGATAAAAAGTCAATTATGAGATAAAAAGTCATAATTATGAGATAAAAAGTCAATTATGAGATAAAAAGTCATAATTACAAGATAAAAAGTCATAATTACAAGATAAAAAGTCATAATTACGAGATAAAAGGTCATAATTATGAGATAAAAAAGTCATAATTATGAGATTATCTCTAAAGAGATAAAAAAAAAACTAATTAAAATAAGGAAAATAGGAATCAAATATAAGAGATAATACAAACTTGAGGACAGAACGCCACAATTAAACACAGAATAGGAATAAAAACTACAACCCAATCAACGCCTGCTCCTCCTCAAGGTCGTGAGGTCAGTCGCCGCTGCTGCACAAGGACTTTCTGTGTCAGGTCATGGAGCTCTTAAACACTTCTCTATTGACTCCTGCATTGATCTCCTTCCACGTCACTTTGTCCCAGAGGTAAACGTCCTCTCGTGGTCTCTCCTGTCTGCGTGCACGCCGGCCCGCCGTCCTCGCGACAAAGATGTGATTTTTGAAAGGGTCACATGACAGGAAGAGGGTAAAGTTGTCCCTCTCCAGTAGAGGAGAGCAGCAGTAATGGGATTAGCTTTGTGCAGCGTGAGTTCACAGATGGCCCGGTCCTTTCACTGGTCCGGCCAAGATTCCGATTCGCTCTGTGTCCAGCTTCATTTATCTCCTCCTGTCTTCCACCTAAATAATAATAATAATAATAAAAATAATAATAATAATAAATAATTGTTTTGTTGGATCAACTACAGATAATTACAGAAAAAAACTCTTCATATTTAAGGAAAAAACGAGACAATTTTAACCAGTATCTCCATTTATTAAATGGTGTTTCATTAAAGTTTGACAACATCTATGTGTGCTTTTTTACAATTTGGCCATAATTTGCTCAATTTCAGGCTGATTTATTCTCTATTTTTCACTCTGTTAGAAAGAAAAAACCTCAACATTTGAGATTAAGGCTGAGATTAAATCTAAATTTGATGAAATTTTAAATTTAAAATTAAAGCTACACTAAAGAGGGTTCAATTCAGCACAATTCTTGCATGTATTTAACAATTTTTTCGAGTTTAAATGTATGAAAAACACTTCAATTTAACACTGCGGTAGATTCTATGTGATTGTTAAGGGCATTTGGGGCAATCTTTGACATCATTAGTCTTATTTGAAATGATGACTGTGTGATATTTGTGCCGATCTGTGAGAAACAAAGAGGTTTTCTTCCGTCTGTAGAATAAGACCACCCGCGATTTGACACCATTCTTGTGAGTATTTAACTATTTCTTGTGTCTAAGTGTAAGAATAACAGTTAAATTGAACAATACTCTTGATTCTATGTGACAGATGAGGGATTTGGGGTTAAATCGAGTCTTTTAAGTTTTACAGTAACACTGCAAAATTGATCGTATGATTTTTGCCACAATTTGAAAAAATTGGGCGTCTCCAATTGATCATACGATCATTTCGGACGTGCATAACACAGACAAAATAGTTCTTATCCATATATATTAAGAGCTAAAAGCTTTACTTGAAAATATAAACCACAATTAGATATTTTCCTTTAATTGCCCAGCCACATTTTAAGCCTGTACGACCTCCATTTTATTGACAAGTCTCAGAAAATCGCTTAAATATGCTGTCGCTAAGCCGCCTTATTGATGACTTATGTCGTTTAAAAATGCTTTATTTCAACTTCACTTATACTGAACTATGTGACAGGGTCATGTTTCATTCATTCATTCATTCATTCATTCATTCACGACCACACGACCACACACACTCGCTCTCAAAACCAGATGTAATTTGTCCCGTCTTTTTTATTGGCTGAATTTCTGTTCACACTCATTTCCAAACGTTCCAGGATGTGTGTGTGTGTGTGTGTGTGTGTGTGTGTAAGAGGCATAAGGCTTAACACCAGGCGGCCGTCCTTGGTTTCCATGGCGACCATGATCCCCTGTATGATAATCAGATTCCCAACTATAGCTTGCGCGGAAAAAGAAAAGGAAAAAAAACAACAAAAAAAAGTGATATTATGACGGCGAGTGAGTGACGATGAAGAGCGGTGGGCGTCGCTGAGGCTGAGGCTGCAGGGCCAGACCTCGCCGAGTCTACAGCGGGAACTAAAGGTAGAGTTGGATTCATCTCTAAATTGCAAGAACATCCGTGTGTGTCTGTCTGTTATTCGCATATCTCTCCAACCGAGTTTGACGTTGTTTGCTTAAGTAATGCAAAAGATATCGTTAAAAAATATCGTTAAAAAAATATCGCTAAAAGACGCACACATCGGCTTTCCCCTCTCACTCACACAGCACTGTGGGCTCCCTGAGAGGATTGCGAGTGCAAGATGTGTGGGTGATTATTATGTCTGACCTCAACGATAAAGACTCTCTGTGTGCGCTGTTGTGCACTTGTGTATTTTAAATTTAAAAAAAATACGGTGTCGTACAATAAATAATACACAAAACCGGTCAGGGTCGCTGGTGCCAATTCCGAGCTGACATAGGGCGACAGGCGTGCAAATATTAGTGCATTTCCATTTGTTGCAATGAATGGTTTAATGGTGATTGTTCGTGACTGAGTGCGTGTTCACGCTGACTCACGAGCTGATCGAGGCTTTTAGTCAAAGACTTTTAGTCAAAGCTCAGCTCCAGAGAAAACGGCATCTTTCTTTGATGAGTCACAGAGATTTTTGAACTTTATGGAGCAGTAACAATCATCGTTATCATCATCATCATCATCGTTATGAGCAGTTGGAGACAGAAAAATGAGTGCATTTCATACATTTTTAGGCGAAAAGCTGCTGCTGTAAAATACACAGGCTTCAATAGTGTTGTTAACAATGTGAAACACTAATATATTTAATACATAACATAAAATAAAAGTCATTTATTTCATGATGCACCCATTGTTAAATAATTGGGCCAATAAACAATACTTATTTTTACATTTTTCTTTAAAGAAATGACATTGTTAATGTCTGTTAGTCCTTCACAGTGTGAATAACCATGTAATTAATCATAACAATCTATGGAATAACCTTTTATTATCACACTGAATCACAAACAGTTACAGTTTTAGGGTTTGTAATATCAGAAATTGGCCAATATCTAATACTGCTACTGATGTTTTGTTTGTTTTTATTATTTTTGCTCACTTTTCTACAAAGAAATGACAGTTTTAAGGTCTGTTAGTCCTCCACATGGTGAGTTATCGTAGAAATGTATTAAATAGTCGTCAATGCAACACCTAATCACAAAAATAACAGTTTAATGGCTTTTTTTATTCAATACTTGTGAATCATTTTGTGATAAAAAGCCCTGATTAACGTCGGTGTTTAGTCGGGGTTAGGTTTTTAAACATTATAGAAGACAGGGCTGTATTTGACACACACAGTGTAATACACTATAAATAAAAGCAAAGGGAAAACTCAGTCCCCAGAAGATCAATAAACAAGTGAAAAACAAATACCCGCCATTCAACTCTGAGCTTTTTAATTGCATCCTCTCTTTCATTTCCAGATATCGTGGAAGGTTTTTATCTTCAGCTATAGCTGAGAGAGAGAGAGAACAGGGAAGAAGAAAAAGAAAAGAAGGGTTGACTGCATAGATTTGTTTCAGTGGCACAGTCCTTAGCCTTTTCACATTTATCTCCGAGCTCAGGGTATGACAACTATCCCCACTCCTTTGCACAAGACAAATGACCTTATTACCGCAGAGGACCATTCAAAATAGGATCATGTCAGGCGTGGCAGGAACGCTTCGGAGAAAGAAAACCCAGACCTGCTCTCAGGGGAGAAAAAAAAAGCACATTTTACAGACCGGTCTTCAAGATGCTTATCCAGAGCCGCGCTGTCGCTTCCTGTACAATTCAATACTGTCCAGAAAGATTGTGAGCGAGCAGCCACTTCACTTCTGCTCGGGACTGATTTGCCGCCGAGGACACATTTGTTTCACCCTAATGAAGTTTTCCCCGTGTAGCGACAGGGACGTGCCTGCAGGGGCAGCGCTCCCGCTCTGGTTTCCTGTGTGTTTGTTTTGTTTTTACCGCGCGAGCGTGTGCCTGTTTGTGTGTTTATTTAGTTATTAACTTTTCCCATCCGCGTGTTGTCACAACGTGCCAAAGGGACAGGAGCGACGTGGCCCTGCACACGCTGTTCTCCCTTATGAGAAATTAGCATCAGCATAAAGGATGACAGGATGATATGAGACGCCCTGGATACATTTACCTCTGCTGTGTGTGTGTGTGTGTGCGTGTGTGTGTGTGTCCATAAAAACTTGGCCTCGTTAAATAATTCACGTCTGCACCTGTGTCGAAACAAACAACTTTTTGTGATTTTTGTATTTCTGTTGCTAATGTTTATTATTCTGCCTCTGTTTGGTCTTTGTGAACGTAAACGATGCAGCATTAATTCAGTGTTTGAGGCCTTTCAAGCGAATGTTTTCTGGCCGGTCTCACGTATGACGTTTCGAGCAGATCGTTCAAAGATACAGGCCACTTGAGGCGAAATGGCTGCTAAATACAGAATGGCTGACTTCCTGTTGAGTCAAATTCATATTTGTAGACGTGTTCAGGGTCCGTCTCTTGTCTCAGGTACGAAGTTTTGAGCAGATAGGTCAAGTTACAGGCCACTTCCTGTTTCATAGCGAAACGGCGGCTCAATGTCAAAATTACAGGCCACTCCATTTTTTGTGGCGAAATGGCGGCTTAATTCAAAATGGCTGAATTCCTGCTGAGTCAAGTTTATGTTCGTAGACGTGTTCAGGGTCCGTCTCTTGTGGCAAGTATGAAGTTTTGAGCAGATCAGTCAAAGTTACAGGCCACTTCCTGTTTCGTAGCGAAACGGCGGCTAGATTTAAAACGGTTGAGTCAAGTTTATGTCCGTAGACGTGTTCGGGGACGGTCTCTGGAGTCGCATATGAGGTTTTGAGCAGATCGGTCGATGCACAGCGAAGTTACAGGCCACTTCCTGTTTCCCGTGGCCAATGATTGAAATTTGCCAAAATTCAGATGGTTGCCATAGTTGCGCTCTCTTTGACTTTCCGTCTTTGATGTGTCTAGTACAAATATACACTTTTTTATATTTTTTATATATATATTTTTTTTTTGTTGGAAACGATAAACGTGCTCGTACGAGTTTTTTCATTTGCGAAATGTGCGAGTCACCAAGTTGGATCGGAAATCCCGCCAATTTTTTCTCGGTTTAACACCTGAAAAATGCAATGACTGCCTTTTTTGTTTGCTGCCAAAAACAATGTTCACATGTGGCACAAAACTATCAGACTGAGGGAGCGTTGTGTGTGTATACAGCAGCAGTACAGGGGGTGGGTGGGTCCAAATTAGGGTTTTTTGAGCAGTAGAATTCACCTCTGAATCTTTTTCCTGGGCACTTCTTTGTGTTTTCAGTCCAACTGTCGTATCACCTCAACATTTGCTGTTGCCTGTGTCTGTTTTGACATAAAACAAATCACTTTCTGTGTGTTTTAGTCCGACTAACGCAATAATTACACTGTTTTTCTCACGCCGGGTAAACACACTTTGTGCACTGATGCTGTGGGAACTTCAAAAACAAGGATCCGAGCATATTATGTCTGAGTCCAGGTGACGTCAGCAATCGGCCCGGAGTCATTTCCAGGCGACTTGGCATCACCATCGCCACTGACGTCGGCCTTGCCGCTCCAGAGATCGCGGCTCTCAAAGTCCGTTTGGAGAACGAGGAGGTCATTGATTTGGTTGTGGACTGATCCGCGGGCGTCTCATCACAACCAACCTGCAGTTAGTGTCCAATCTTCCAACCATCAAGCCTGATTCATAATGGCAAACCCAGATAGCATGACTGATAGGCTAATAGACCAATCATATCCTGAGTCAGTCATCAAAACCACATGTAATTGATTCGTAGATACATATTTACATACTGTAGGTCACTCCGCTTCTCTAAAACTCTTATCGGGTGAAGATGAGAAAGAAAATCCTCACTATTTTCTCTTATCAGAAAGAATCAGGAATATAAATATGTTCTATATCCAGTAATGGAGACTCACAGAAGGGTTATGAGATAAACCTGAGGAGTCTCAAGGTGATGAGCGAGATAAGAACGAGGCTGGAGATAAATGGGTTCTTAACATTTACAGGAGTACAGTGACAGAAAAAAGTACACACTACACTTAAATATGTTTGTATGAGTGTAAAATCACTTTGAAATAGAAGTTGATAGAAGAAATATGTGTACTATACTTAATCTTGCTTTCCAAGGGAAATCTTATGATGCAAATTAGGACAAATGGCTCCTCCCATGTGATCTAGATTAATAAATCGATGCAGATTAAGGAGGAAGTGGCAGAGAGAGTGGAGGAAGCTGAACGTGAAGACTGCAATACTTCATTGATACAGTCTGAAAAGGGAGCAGCAGTTCGAGGAGTTAGATGGCAGTAATTCTTACACTTTGGACCTGTAAAGCAAAAAGAAGTGGGTTATATTATCGAATATAATTTAATCTAATATATAAAATGGCTCAATTAGGTCCATCACTCGTCTTAAAGTTAGTCAAGTCTCGTGGCTAAGCAAACGGAAAAACGAAGGTCCTGCAAACGTCGTCATTGTGGAAGAAAATGCGTTAAAGAAAGAGAGTTGGGATCCTGGATCCAGACCAACATGTATTTGGTTCTTCTCCTTTTTTTTCTGGCGTTGACTTTTCATCGTGATTTCAATTCAGTTTCAAGTAGCCTCATTGGCGATAAATCCCTCACGCTGCCTTAGCTGCAGTTGCGTCAGCGGGGTCCTAGCTGGCAGGCAGTCTAGGCGAATAAAGGATACGAAACACGTAGCTGAATCCGGAGGGTTTGCTCTTTCCTGTCCTTGTTCTGGCAACAGCTCCAACAGTCTTGCGGCTTTCTTCTTGGTCTTCGTCGTGTTCTTCTCCTTGCCCAGCTTGTTCTTCTTTGGGGGCCAGAGTTTTCCCCTGAAACCTCTCTTTAGCCTTCCAAATCTGAAGCGAAAAGCTACCAATAGGCGGCTGCAGGCATCTGTGGGGTCTGGGAGACCTTTCGTCTTCACGAAGTTTGGCACTTTTCCTGATTTTTCCCAGACGCACTGAGCTCCGGTGGTGTTTTGACACTCGTATCATGTCATAGCTGACAAATAAAGCGATGCTCTTTCTTACTTTTACCTTTTATTTTCTTGTTCCAGAGTCATGGCAACACTTAGAGAGATTTTCACCCCCAGTAAGAGGTGCACTCATGTGCCACCAGCCGGGGCAAACATTATTTCATTCCCTTCTGTCTTAAAGGCCTGTGTGAGAGCAAGATAAAATTGTTCTCTTGGCTAAGCTCTTTAACAGGAAACAAAGCGGTTGTCATTTTTCCTTTTCTAACCTTACCTAATTCCCCCTAAATGTCACGGAAACACACTGAGCTGGTGCCGAGCGACGGTGTCACACCTGGTGATTTTTTGTTTCCCCTGTCAGCTTTTTTCCCCTCCTTTTGAAAATCGATCCGCTGGCAGATTTTCTTTATATTTCCGACAGACGTGGAAGAATCAGAAGGCTTAGAAGCGCTCGCGCAAGGTCATGGGTGTTGCTGTTGTGTGTGTGTGAAAACGGTGCCTCAGGAGCAGTGTTACCTCTCAGGCTGCCTCAACATCTAATTTAAAACCATCATGATATTATTTCTGACATGTGAGTAGATTATTGGCGCGTTCCGTGCATTGCAGGAAAGCAGCACTTCCTGCGAGAAAAGTAAAGATTCGACTGACTGTCTCCCTCGTGGGATAACCAACAGCTTGTTCAGTCAGGGGTTATCAGCCGCAGATGGCTGAAGACAATAAACATGATCAAACATACATTTGGAGGCTTAAAACAAGCCGTAAGATGACGCAGTGCTGGCCTTTTCTTTTCCATAACAGCTTTTGGTCTCCACCTTTTAACGCCGAGCACTTTCTTACGATTCAATCTCCGCCACCGCCGCGTCTTTACCACAACAAACAATCCGACTCGTGTAATGAGATTTACGTGCACGTGTGCTGCCCCCACTCGTTATTAATGGCTCCTATAAATCACCTATTTATCTGAGCGGCGCTAAGCTCACAGCTAATGCTGACTCTCAATCCTCCCCCCTCTCCCTAAAGAGAGAGTGTGTCGCCTTCGAGCTATCCCGTCCACTAATCTTGATTAATTCTGTTTACGTGTGTGCACAGTCATTATACAGAATGGCGTCCAATAAATTTAGCAGACACTGTCTTTAAGTTGAGCTGTTGACCTTGAAATTTGCTTTACTCTTTCTTTTCAAGGTTACAGACTTTCTGTAAGTTGGAGCAGAGAAACACCAGCAACGCTTCTACCAGTTTCTCTCATAATGAAGCACAACCTTTAATGTAGAATGGATTTAGTTACTTATTCTCCTGTCTTTTGTAGGGATGTGTATCCTTAACACTTTGGCAATACCTATGCTGATACCGCTTATTGATACCAATACATATTTAAGCAGTCATTTTTGGTGTGCGGAGTTGTGACAAAGTCTCTTACCGCACCACAATAGAGCAGTCTCCTGTGTCTATACCTCTGGACTCAAATTGTAGTGAGGCACCAGGCTCCTCTTGGACCGATACCACATGTTGTCCAATCACCTGCCGGTCCTTATCTTGTATTTTCCTCTAAATGGGCAAAATATCTTTTATTATTGTTTAATGATTTTATAATTGAAGTCAGCAAACTTAGACTTTAATTCAAACAGAGTCATTTTTACAACCAATGGAGTCGCCCCCTGGTGGCTGGCTACCTCTTCCATCTTACTTCAATGCGACTTCATGCTCTCTTGTTTGGTTTGATTTCTGTAGCTGCTGATTGATTCATAATGTCTCCGCTATGGAACATACGGACCACCCATGCTAATTTGCAGTGACGGACCAGGGAAGCTGCACAGAGGATGCTACGTTTCTGCTAGCAGCAGCAAAGACATTAGCTTCCTTGTCTAAATGCTAGCTTTGCTAAAGCAGTCGATAGTCACGAATCACAGGAGGGGCTACTGCTCCAGGGACAAGGTTGTACACTTCAGGCTAGCACTGTTTCTTTGACCTGCCTGGACACGTTACATCACTCACGGTTGTGGTCTTGACGTTAATTTATACTGCAACAACGTTCTCCTCTATCAACCTGAGACATCTGCCGCAAATACTAATGTTGATAATGCTACGTGTGTTTTTGTTCCGTACAAAAACGTGTAAATATAAGTAAAATACAAAACCAGTTTTCTGGAAGACGAGGCTGAGATTGTGATAATTCTATGAAATTATATTCCCAATCAAAGCAGAGCACACGGCACATGGAGCAAAGATAATATCACTCGTTGTCACTTCTTCTCGCAAGTCTGTGGAATGCGAAATAAAGGGGAAATCACGGCAAATAACACGGCACACGCGTCTCCATTTGACTAACGACCAAACAGGAGAGGGTCCCACTTCAAGCACAATGCCGCCTGATTGTGTGGACCTCAGCACGTCCACAGAAGGCTGGTGTCAGGACGGGCTCTTGCCTCGTGTCAGCTGGAATTCTTTTTTTGTCCGCAGATTATACCCTTAAAGTGAGCATTTATTCTTATATAATCACTCTGCCGCTAAGCATGCTCATTCACAAAACTGGAGGGGCCACGAAATCAGGCCACTTATGTGCCATTTTGCACGATGAGATAAAGGTGCTTTGATGCGTCAGATTGGGCATTATGGCACATTCCGTGGTGTGGATGAGCGGGAGAAAAAAAGGATGCAAAAGCTGTTTGTAGTGCAGCTGCGGTGATTATGTTGCCATGATAATAAAAATAGGTTTCTCTCACGGCGAGTCAAAGTAACAATTTCATCGTTTCAATTTCAGTGAGTCCAGTTTCTACTTAAATTATGTGAACCGCATACAGGTGACGCACATTAAAGTGACATCATCCTACATTGCAAAATGTGTAAATCTTTTAGGAGGTTTAAGAACACAAACTGTAAATCCAGTCTCGTCTAAAAAATACTCTGTATTTGTCAGTTTTTAGTAGCAATTAGTATCTGTAAAGGTGTAACTGTACATGCACACTTCATGGTTCTGAGTTCTGGGGGTCATGGTTTTCTACACTTTAGGCACAGCAGAAACAAATTCACAAAGGAATTGTTTTTACAAGATGAACATTCACTCTAGAAAACCATAGACATACAAGCATAAAAACAAAAGTTCCTCAAATGCAGTGGAAATGTTTGCTAGTAATGGTCTAAAAAAAAATCCCCAAAAAATCCTCAAGAAACGCTGGTATAAACACGACAAACTCGTCCTGATCCGACAACTTTTGTCCGACCACGACCTGACTTTTGGGGGCGCTACGGAGCAATAACGCCTCCCATGCTCACAAAACCAATTAAGTAAATATAAAATTACACATCATATCCGATGACTGTGAGAAATTTCATGTAGTTGAGTTTACGTTAAAGCTTCCAAAAAGTGGAATTTTAAACACCAACTATTGACGTAGAGAAAGTCCTTTTAAACATTAACTTGTCTAGAACATATGGGCCGAGTTTGACTATAGAGCCCTGGGGCTACAAACAGATTTGTGCCCTATGCTACTATCGCATTTTTAGCCGACCGGAAGTCTGTGCCAAATTTCAAGAGTTTTTATGCACGTTAACCCCTTCAAAAATTAACGTAAAACCAGGGGTATAATAATAATCTGAAGGATAACAATAGGTTCCTCGCATACTGTAGATAGTACTTGATAATCTCTTCTCGCTGTACTCCTGAGTTAGTATAGATTACACATAATTACTATTTGATATATCATTAATCCCCACAATTGTATTCATTTTCTCAGTTTTGAGCGTCTTAAATATGAATATTTCATACTTTCCTCTCTGACTGAACGTCTCTGACATTCAAAGATGTTGTCGTTTGTGAGGGTTTTGGAAAACACAGATTTACATCTGCTGACATTTTACGGCACCAACAACTCACTGATTCATCAAGTAAATAATCATCAACACGCTAATTGATGATGAGAATAATTGTTCGCCGCAGCCCTGGTTCAGAGATGCAATCTTTTTAACTCGATTTATAAATTTGACGGTGATTTGAAAGTTTGTTTTTGGAGAGTTTGGGTAGAAACACACTTCACTCTTCACCGGTGTTGTCGTTACACAGCGACGCGTCTCCTGCAGCTGATGCTTTTCCACACTGCGTGCTAATGATTATTAGCGTGGGTGGAACCCCCCTCCCGCAGGCCGTCATCAATCACGCCGTTTCACCGTGGGCTTCATCACTTGCCAATCAAAGTCTCCATCACCCCAACAGCAGTTAGCAATTAGACTCGAATCAAAGTCTTGTCACGTTTGATTCCTGGAGGTCACGTATTTTTGCTGTAACGCGTCCACGACGACAACAAAAAGGACACAGAGACAGAAGAAAAGTATAAAAAAAGGGAAAACCCTTCTTAGTGCTTGGCTGTGCCAATCCGTCCCATGCGGACCTCAAATGGAGCCCCATAATAGACCAATTTCAGCCCTGCCTGGAGCAAAGCAGCCTCTTTATTCATGCGCTCCAGCCTCCTTTTTTTCCTTTTTGGCCAGATTGCTCGGGCACAGAGGCAGAGATTCCTCCTCCCTGGCAGGATGAAATTGAAAGGAGATGGTGGAGCCGTGAGGTTTCTGGAAAGGCACAGCAGTGAGAGAGAGAGAGCTGGTCGTATTATGGATGGTAATGGACTGTTAGTATGCCCGGCTCCCTCCTCGCCCTCCATATTGTTCCTTCCCCCGGTGCAGCAACTTATTCCAAGGTCACCGGGGCTCAGCCATAGAGGCCAAGGCCTCGCGCTTACAGTATGTGGGCCCCCTCTGGTGGAGCAGGGTATCACAGTGGGCTCTGAGGTAATAAGCTCCGCTCGGTTCAGCTGCACAATGGGGAAAAATGAGAGGTGGAAGAAAAGAGGACTCTAACCTGCAATTGGGAGCATAGCAGGAGGACAAGCCATGTTTCCAGAGCGATGTCTGAGAATTACCTCTGAAATGAGTTTAGTGAACGCGCGTTGTGCTGGACACTTTATTGGGTACGCTGGAAACCAAATGAAGTGGCACACGGTGTGGTCTTGCTGCTGCCGTTGCTCAGAGATTCAGATACGGGCTTCTGCTCACGGCACCTCGGTTGTACTGAGCGGTTATTTAAGCTCCAATGTTCAAGATGATTCAACACAAAAACAACAAAGCAAAACCCAGGACTTAGCTGACCATGAAAAACTCAGACCATCTTGAACTTCAGCCGCTCATCTTGACCATGTCTACGTGTCCATGCCACACCATTGGCTCATTAGATAGTTAACGAGCAGTTGAAGTGGTGTACCTAATAAAGTGGCCAACCCGTATTTTAAGTAAATATAACTTTTCTTGAAAGTCAAAGGCTCTCCTTATTCTTCTTCTGCCTCCTTTTTGGGCCTTTTTCCCTTTTCAAAGATGTTTGTTCTTTACTAATTTTTCTAGCTTGTAAGCTAAATTTTTGACATACCATATCACGTGACTGAGACAAGTGTTTGTTTTTTTTCAAAATAAAATATCTTTTAGACTCTGATAATCAGTGAAACCGGTACTGGTAGTGGTCCTTGGCCCGGTGGTTATGGACCTCTGCTCTACACAACCACTAATGTGCTATTGAACATTTCTAGTGTTTGTGAGGAGCATAACTTTTTTTATGTTATAGATCACGCTACAAATATTCAAACATGAATTCTTCTCGTTGGAAAGTTAGCGACATTGGCAGATTTCTGTGATGTGCTGCTGTTCAACAAGGTTGTTTTTTTTTTTTACTTTGCTTGATGTGACAGCTCTGCCAGGTTTAATCTATACGACTGTACATGCAGGACTTATTCATTATTATTTATGCTGTGAAGAAGAAAATGTGTCTTGAACGATACTGTGGCCTCCCACACGAGCGGAAGTTAATTGAAGTGAAGCACAATAACATGAAATGAACGTCAATTCATTCATTTATAATCACTACAAAGGATGTTTTCAATGCAATTTAATACAACTAATGAACTCTTCTTCTTTCCTCGGGGTGTTCAATATTAAAAAGTTCACATTAGACTGCACAGATTATGAAGAACACCACGCTGTCTTTATTAAACGGGTCTGTTTTGCCTTTAGGATGCTCAGAAAAGGAAAAGAAAGACAGATGAAATATGTTTTTGTTGTGTTGTTTTGCGGTCGACGGTCAGTCTGTGTCAGCAGTGAGGGTTTGGACAGCTTGCGCCTGTGAGCTTCGACCTCCACGGGGCCCTGCAGTTTGGCTTCACGCGGCGACGCCGCTGTCGCCGTCCCCCTTTTCTGTCCGATCGGATATCGTGCCGCGGGTTTGAATGACAGCGACTTTTCGCCCACTTGCCCAAGCGGAATGCTCCGCTGAGATGTCTCTCACGGGAGGAGGAAAACATCCCATCACCTCTCAAATCCAGCTACTGTTTATCCCTCAAAAAAATATGAATTATCACAGCGGCTCATCTCCGTGCCTCTCACTGTCACGACTCGTGATTCCAATTACAAAATAACGGTCATGCTTAGGTTATTAAGACGCAAATTAAAATGTCCGACCAATATTTTTGAAGACAAATTTTTGGGCCAAAACTGACGTCATTTTTCCCTTCATTTCATCACAGAAGCTACTAAACAAGGCAAATTTGTTTGAATCTGTGCCGCTGCAATTTGAAATCACACTAAATGAAAATGAAACACAGTTCGCATTAATTCTGCAGACAGATATCTGAAGAAAATGAATTGGGTTTTCAGTGTACAGTGACTACAGTGGAAGTACAGTGTTGCTCCTGTGTGATCTGACCTGAAAGCGAAACAAGAGAAAACAGCTTCTGCTTTTGGCTTCATTTTCAGCTCCTTTTCTCTCCCTCGGGGGGGCACTCCGCTCCCAAGTTCCTCGCTGAGGTCGGTGAAGTCTTAAATCAGACGGATTCACTGGAATCGCATTGTTCCCACTGTTTTGCACAACATCGCTCTCTCTCCAGCCAATTTTTCTTTGGAATTTTAGAGACTAAAACAAGACCAGAAGACTTTTTTTTTTGTTTTGACGGGTTATTTCAGCCTTGAATTTCTACTGATATCAGCAGATATTCAGTGATGATCGGACTGTGTTTTCAAGCATGTTATATTAACCCTTTTACACCTAAGCCTCAAAATGTCCGTCTAGAGTTTTTTTTTTTTTGGACTTATTTTAACCAGAAAAGGGCCAGAAATAGTCAGTTTGTCCATTTTTTCCAGAATAACTTTCAGTATCTGGCATTTATGTGGAATTTATGACCATGTTAAAGTAGTGTATTAACAATTTAAAATGAAGAAACATTTAAGAAAAGCCCTGTAGTTGTACACGAACACCAGATTTTGTGTTTTAAATTTGAACAGTGTAAAATATCTTTAAAATAACAAAAAAATGGAAAATTACATTTCATTAGATACTTTACAGGCGTTTTTCAACTCTCTCCTCTCTGGTGACAAAGATGCTGATTCACCGGCTTCCTGCAACAGTGGAGTTAAAATCACTGTAATAAACACACGTGGACGTGCAACGTCTCAGCTTTCAGAAACCGTTCGCACGATCGCACAAACGGTCGCGTAATTACGGTAACGCAGAGGGCGCAAACGTGTCATCTACGAAAGGGTATACAATGTATACAATGAAAGATTCTATTCTGTTCTATTCTTATCAGTCTGAAACTGTCTTTTGCCTCTTTGTCATCTAACATCTATGATCAGCCATTTCAAAATAATCAGCTCATCCCTTGAGTTTTATGGTTAGTAAATGTAAAAGATTAAATAATCTGCACTGCTCCAGAAATACCTCACACAAAAGCACCTGCATATGCGATTCATTGCTATTCATCGACTCTAATTGCGCAGGTGGCAGTAAAAATATGGTACTTAACGCCGCCGATAATTGACAGCCATTGAACTTTTTACAATGTTTGTCGATGGTTCACTTCTGGATATAAAGACGCGGACAAAAGGCCGTCGTGTCGGCAGCATCTGTTACTCATCTCGTTCACTTCAGTCTGTGGCTGCAGCGTCTGTGACAGCTTTTTTGTGCCGAATCTGAATGAGCAAACGTCTCATTTGAACCCGCGTGCAGTCGTCACACTTGCTTCCCCGCCAGAGTGTCAGCGGCGGCTCTAAATGGGGAGCGCGGAGAAGTCGGGCCGCGGCGTCTCGTGAGAGGTTTTACGCAGGCGGGGAGATTTTCGACGGCCTACTCTGGAGTTAAGATGTGCAGTGAAATTGGATGTGGATGGAGGGTTTTGGCCCCGGGCCTGATCCACTCTGACAGGCCGCTGCGTCACATGCAATTCCCTGCAAAGCTCCACAGATTGGAGTTTACTTAGAGGAATTCTGCTGCGGGAGCGACTCTGGAGGCAGAAATAATCTCAAATGTGGTGCAATTGAGCACATCGATTCACAACTTTGTGACACCAGACGAAACTGAGGTAAAAAATCTTCTCTTAAACTTCACAATTTGCTCATGTCTGTTTACTTCTTTGCTTTAACCCTTTAACACCAAAATCTCTGTCTGGGCTTGTTTTAACCATAAAAGGACATGAAAAATGTCCCGTGAGTGAAGTGCTTTTGCCCATTTTTCCAGAAAAACGTTCAATATCTGGCAGTTATTTACACTTTAATGCTTGTTAAAGTAGTGTATGTAATTTTAAATGTTTGGTGTAGAAATTACACTAGTTTCACATGAACACCAGATTTTGCGCATTAAATTTGAAATTAGCACAGTATAAAACATATTTATATTATTATATATTATTACCATTATTATTATTTTATTGTAATAATAATACATATAATATTGTTTGAGTTATCATATTGTCTGAGCCAATCTCAGCAATTTTCTAGATATCACAGTCTGGGAGTTACTGTAATGAAAAGTATGCATGCCAAATCCTGGTTTGGTTACAGAAGGGTTAAAATGTAAAGAATATCTGCAGGAAATTGGTTTTCAGTTTCAAAAATGTGATTCATCAGGAACAGTTTGATCACATTTGATTGACAGTGACCCAGCAACACAAGCAAACAACACCAACTGTTGACAGATTTTGAAATATGAAACATCGCTAAGACCCGTGAATGTAGCACAGACATGTGTTGGTTGCACTGTTTTTTCCCGTTGAGCACAAACCACCTCAAACCAGACACAGAGTCGACAAAACATGTAATGGATGTACTGAATTCAGATCCAGAAAGAAAATGAAAAAGAAGAAGCCTCATTCGTGTAGTGCCCCTTTAGTTTGAGAACAATCAAAACAAGCTCACCAGATAAAATAACTGCTGTGCCTAATTTCTAATAACAAACGCCCCGTAGACCTCATTTATTTTAATCACAGAACCATGGAGTGCCCAAAGTGCACTGGAGCGTTTCTTGGACATGGCAGCGTGGATGGTGCACTGCTGGCTTGGCCACGGCCAGCCGTGATAATTATGGTGTGGGCTGTGGGAGGTGGAGGGGGCTTCTCCGGCGTTTTGCCTGGAGGAAACGCAAGAGCAGATGTTTTGGTTTCGGAGCCTCATCTGCCAAACACTGGGATCCTCGTGTTTATGATTCTGCTTCTGGAGGATTAGGTCGGTCGTGGCAGATCTCGAGGATTCGGAGGTTACTGGGTGCTGGATGTTCAGGGAGGTACACAATTAACCTTTTTACTTCATGATTCATATTCTGTTTGTCAGTTAGAGAGGGAGGCAGAGGAGGGAGCGATAATTATCTTGTAAAAACAAGAATCAAGCTCCCAGAAAATATGTTTTTATGTAGGTAGAGCTGAGAAGATTCGGCAATAAATCACTCTTAATCTTCCTCGGGTGTTTGGTGTTATATGAACAATTTTTTACAGCTTTGCTAAAACATTAATTTTGTGCTTTTTATCTTATTGCTTTAGTGATATCCTCCACAATAATCAGCAGAACAAACATTCACTGAATTTCTGTTACACCTTTTGCATTAGGGTCAAAAATGTCCACAATGGGAAATGAATGGGTGAGACTATAGGATGTTGTTATTTATGTCACATCAGACCACCAACACTGGAACAAGAGAACGTTCAAGAAACACAAGGAGTTTGGGAAGCGAAACTGCCACACATTTAAGCAGCGTTTTAATGTTTAAAGCCTCTCAGATTTACTGTTCTTTGGTGCTTTGTGTCGCAGTAAATTTAATGCCTTCACATTTGGACATGCCTCTGCTTCAAAGTATTGGTTTAATTATATCATTTCAGACTCTTGCAAGTGGCAGTCAACATTTGTCCAGTAACCAAACAATCAAAAAAATCATTAAAGACAGAAAAACTCAAACTAAACTATTAAAATGCATTTAAGGTCGTGGTAGTGGTCATGTTGAACCCTGTTTTGTCCATTCAAATTGCACAACTTGCCAACCTTATGTGAGTCCAAGAAGCACCACTACCAAAATCATTTAGAAAGAATATTGATCTAAACCCAAAATAACCATTAATACCAGACAGAAGATGAAGGCACCATTCATAGTCTTCTAACAGAAGCTGGATAGCATCAAGGCAGCGAGTGTATTTGTGCCATTTTCACCTCCCGCTCCCCGTATACCATCAAACATCCATCTTAGGGCTTCATCTCTGTATCACACTGTTACTGCGACAGACTGTATTATTCAAGAGCAATTTCAACCCAATTTCATGGCCTGTCTTGATACGGCTGCATCTGATCCTAATCTACAGACCTGATGCTCAGAGGAACAGAAATCTCTTTGACGGCATCCAGTTTGCCTGTCGAGTGTGCGCCGTGTGTACTTTTTCTGTTGCAAAAAAAACAAATGTAATAAAACCACTAAGGACGAGATCTATCAAAGCCCCGGCATCTCCTCGGCTTCCTGCAGGAGCTTCTCACCACCTGGGGTCATTGGAGCTTCTCCCCAAATGAGGAAATCAAAACTCATGCTAATGCGGTGTCGCGGGCGCCTGATGGCGAACGATAAGCTGAAAGATTGCTGGTCACAATGCCTGTTTATTTCAGTGTCAGCCTCACAATGTTATCTGTCAAGCCGCCGCCACACTCCGATGAATTCAGTCTCACTCTTCAAGCCCCGGAGTATGATTTAGAGACGCCGTTGTGTTAAATGATAGTGCCAGTATGATCCGATCTGACAGCTCATTCTTGTTCGGCGATTCCAAAAGAGAAAGAAAATGATAGCGGCATTTATTTCCTCGCTGCTCTCCCGTGAAAAGGTTAAATTTGCTTCTCTTGATATTCATCAGGAGATATTTATCAACATCATTATTTGCTCCCGGAATAAAAAAAAAAGAAGAGTCAATTTATACCTTTGTGACAGTTATATTGGTGATTGGACATGGGCTCACATGGGAGCGTGGTGTGAGAGGGTGTAGGCGTATGAAAGGATGCGCGGTAGGCGAGGGGAAAAAAAAAGGAAACGTCAAACGCGCGTGCGGGGAAGCGGACACGCTCACTGTACACCCACGTCATTGGAAAACGCGGGACACCTTATAAAGTGGCTCCCTGCCGTGATCTTCAAGGTTTGTCGTGCTGTGCAGTCAGAGATGGTCGTCTGCATCTTACCCCGGTTGTAACAAGTGGTTGTTTACTCAAACCACTCTGGTCATTCTCCCTCAACGTTTTATCCCAGGAAACTGGAGAGGTTCTCGTTTTTGACATTCGTTGTAAACTCTTGAGATGGAAAATCCCGCGTCTTGTCAACATGGAAACTTCCCTATATATATATGTATATATAAATATACGTGTTTTTTTTTTAAAGTTGAACGTGAACAAGCAATTGTTGCAGGGAAATGATAATGTCATCTATATAACCCCCTCCCCCCACAAAAAAAAAAAAAAATTCAAAACACTGTAGTACATATGCCGGGTCTGTAAGTGGCGCTGTAGCAGAAATTCACCTTTTATTTTTAAATAAAGCTTTATTCAATGCGATTGGCTCATTCAGATATTGGATTTATTTAAACCAGCAGTTCTGAATGGAATTGTTTACCCTTAAATATAATTAGTTCTGTGCGTGTTTGTTGTTCTCCTGTGTAGCATGAGCGAATGCCGGCTAACGGCTAACTGCTAACTGCTACAGGTCTAAGAGCGACGTGTGCGTGTCGCAGCTCCCAGTTAGCATAATGTTCTATTCTGTTTTAAGTTAAGAAATACTGCTTATAGCTTCAGTAATGCTTTGATTATCTCTTTACCTCCTCATTTTACTGAATTAGAGTGTTTTTTTTTATCTTTTTATCCGTTTTCTGTTTGTTGTTTGCTTGGCAAATGTGTTCATTTATTTTTGTACGTAGCATTGTCTTACTGTCCATTTTGTGTGTGTGTGTTTGACCCAATCTAAAGAAATTTGAAGGGGCTTACTTCAGCTGAACAAAGGAGTTGAAGGAGGCGTACCTATTAAAGTGGCCGCTGACTGCATTAACTGAACAAACCGGGGGAAAAAAATTAACGTATAACGTCCTAATAATCTCATTCTGCCTCCTCACGCTGCCGTGATCTCACATCTGCTCGAAATATGACACTTTTTTTACGGAACTTCCTCACCTTTAAATCATACTGTCACATCGTCATTCAGCGACACCTCTGAGAGACAAACGTGTCAGTTCTTTGTGTGTCTGTGTGAACAAGTGGGTATCAAAAACGAGAGGGTGGTTTAGGAATCCGCCGACTCGAATGCGAAGCCAGACCACCAGTCTGTCGCAGGTGTCGATTAAATTCGAGGCAGGGGCGTTAATGATGAAGATGAGCTGATTAATACGATCGCTCGACTGAATATTGATGCGCACCGACCGAAAAATTCACCCCACACTCGTAGGCGTGTGACATTATGAAAACTTCACATGTGCAATTATCCAGATTAGAATAGCTGGCAGTTTATTAAAACGATGTGTTAAACGTCTTAAAAATGCCCTTAGCTACTTTGATATCCTTTATATTATATTTTAGTTCTGTTTCAGTACTGCTGATAAGATAACACTTTTTAAATGCTAGATTTATGTTAGATATCATATTTCGTGTAATGTAATAGTGTATGACTCTTGTTAAAAAGACAGTGAAACAGTATGGAAACAATTACATCAATAAAATAAGAAATGTTTTAGCACCAAAATGAACTAAGTTTATTCAAACTAAAGGTAACAGTTGTGAAGAAAACTTAAAACTTAACTTAATTGAGTATTTTCCTTTCTTCCTTTGTGGAATGGCGGCAAAGTACCTAAATATCAGTGATTTTCCCCGTTCATGAGTACCTTTGATATGGAAATTCACCACAATCGACTTACACTGTGAGATTACGTGAGATAAAATGGCATGCTCCGTCACAAACACGGATCAGAAGTTGAAACTCACTCCACACGCCGTCCGTCCTTGGTAAAGGCTTTGAGTGAATATTTCCTTTTCTGTAAATGTCAGTGCAAGTCAAATTTAGTTTTGGGACAGGTGTTGCATGGACAAGTGACAAATCAAAACAAAACAAAAACGCAGATTTTAATCTCCCGAGTCAATAACTGAAGCGCTTCTTCTTCTTCTTCAGCGGCAGCAGCATCATCGTCAGTAAACCCTCCCACACTCCGCTCTCCAAACAGAACGAAAAGGTCAGCTGCCAAGTGTGTGGAAAGAGCACTTGAAGCCAGCGTCTGTCTGAGCACAACATTCACAGCTCTGGGGACGCTTCTTTTTGACATGGACGCTGTAGGAAATGATAAAAAGAAAAAAAGAGAAGCCCTCTCTGACATCTGCAACGAGGAAGAGCGAGAGTGTTAGTGGAAGATTAACAAACAAACTTACTACGACTAAAACAGTCTCTTTATTCCTAATTAGAAAAAGCTCTTAGAGAAAATTGTCGCAGACAGTAATTTAGGTATTTTTTCTGTATTTGTTGGTGCTCATGTTTCAGATTTACTGTAAAGGAATGGTCCTCGCCGTGTTGTATTCTCAACATCACAAGTGGAAAGTTCCTGAAAGTTTCAGTGTTGTTGACGTTTTTGAAAACGTTTCGTTTCCTGTCAAAAGTTCTTGCCACTTTACCATTTTTACACTAAGCATTCAGGTTCAAATCTTACAAAAAATCTCAACAGATATCATTCTTCTTCCTGCGTTTGCACTTTGTACACGTTTGCTCCACATTTTCTTCTTTGTTTCTTTTGGTGTGCAATGTCTGTGACATAGTTACAGCGCCACATACAGGCCTGGCATATATACTACAGAATTGTTGTTGCTTCACAGTCCTTCATCTTAACCTTTGTTCTCAGTAAACGCTTCAGACTAAATCTTTTTCTTTGCTTTAATGGTCATTCTCTCTCCTTGACTATTAAATACCCGGACATTTCCTTCCTCTCCAAGCCTGTCACGCATAGGGACTATTTCCCTGTCGGCTGTGATCCTGGAGGCGGGCTGTGGTTGAGCAAATAACCCCTTTATCTGTATGACTCACCTAGCTGTGGTCACGCCGTGGCCCCTGGCCTGGCCTCCTACGTCTGACTGATTCCAACAGACACGACTCCGCAGGCACTGCTATATTAGCCTCAGCCCTCAGTAAACCAGCCCCCCCATCCCCAAGCCTCACGGCCAACTAAGCACGCAACCGGGGCTAAAGGTTGTTAAATGTGGGAGGTGATGAAAAACAGAGCAGGTCATCCAGTCGACGCTCTTTTGTTTGGATAATAAACGCAGTGGGCAGAGAAACAGTGGACCATTACAGAGCCCCCACAGCAGTTCATGTGTGAGTGATTTGAGAGTAATGGAGGTCTTTGATTAGCGAAACTCAAGCGGCGTCTCAAACAAGACGGGTTTGAGAAATCCTTTCACTTTCATGGCTGCTGGTTTGAGTCAAAGTTTGTCCACACTCTTCCTGTCCAGTGATTACTGACGCACGTGCCACTGGTTGGACTTTTCCTTTTGAGACAAATACACAAAGATTTGTAGGTTAATATTACTCTGTGACCACTGAGTAGGGGTGGGTCAAAATAACGACTTGGTGATACAATTTACCGGGGTCATTGAATGTATCTCGAACACCTTTTGATTTGGCCCTTCCTCGGGCAATAAAATAATTTATACGCCAGGGAAAATATAGATATTTTAATTAACAAATTAAGGGACAGTTTCTGGGCGTGGAAGTTACCGAAGAAGAGGGATTTTTACACCGAGATAATGGTGGAGAAAGAGATGCTCCATCCACGTTCCATACATAGACTTTCCTTCACTTTTTAACTTTTCACGTTAACGTTCTGTTTTCTTCAGTTAGACAGATATCGCGATGTATCGCTCTATGATCGGTAACGTGGACCATGTATCGCGTAAGTGAGTGTTTTTTGATTGCTGCTTGAACATTGATACAGTCACAGCGTCTGTGTCTAGACTTAAAATAAAAGAACAAAGAACAAATCGGTGCATTTACTCGGGTGCCAAAGGTGGCTCCCAACACTATATTCCAATCTTGACCTCCCAGCCTCTCATTTAGCTCCAGGCATCGAGACCCATTTTCCAGGGGATTGTGCCTCCTTAGTTGTCACATAAATAGACGTAATATATTCACTATCCATTCAGGACGTAAGTCGGATCCAAGCTGAATAAGCTGCTGGGATCTGCGGTCCCAGAGTCCGTCTTTCTGCAGCAGAAAACAAGGCGTTTCTTTTTCTAACTTTCCTCAGTGCATGGAAGCAGTAATTGAAAATGGGGCAATCTTTGTGCTCTGGCTTAATGGAGCTGTCCTGCCCTAGCTGCAAAGCAGGGTTAATAACTTTTTCCCACTTCCATTACCCCCCCTGAGATTGGCTCCAGGTAAGTAAAGAGGCAGTGCTGGACAAGGGGAAGTAGCCACGGGTGCTTTTCTAAGCCTCGTCTGATCTCTGCCCCCCACTGGTTCACTGCACAATTATTTAGGTGACTTAATATATACACACACACACACACACCCCCGTGTGTGGATGCACCTGACCAGGTACAATAAGAGCATGGCAGACTCAGACCGACAGCCTTTAATTAGTTTCATCCATATTGATCCATTTCCGCTTAACATTGTATTAATTTGGCTCCGGATTGACCTGCAGTTCACACTATCTCAGCTTTTAGAAACACTGCCTGGCCCCATTTCTGATTTTTAGCTGTATCTACACAGAAAAAAACGAAACAACTCTGTAGTCTAACGCCACAGAAATACACCAAAAACAAGAGAAGGAGATGTGGAGCATGTGCAAAAAGCTTGCGCTCCAAACTCCAAACGCAAGAAGAAGAAGAAGACGGTGACTACAAACATCGAATTCACGCAAATGCAAGGATAGCATTCTGGGAGTTTCTTCAAAAATAGTGTTTTAGTGCTCCCAAACAAGCTGGTTCTGAGTGGAGAAAAAGCCAGTACGGTACAAAACCTCTGCAGATTCTCCTAGACTCGTTCTTGTGTGTACTGGCCCTAAAACTTGGCCCTAATTTTAGTCCTGGACAGACCTTTGTATGCAGCCTTCCAGGAACTTCCAGGTAAACATTTAGTTTGGCACATCACATGGATAAACAGTTCTTGAAACGAGAGACGATGGTTTTCGGGTTGCGTTATGCCAGTCACTGCAAAATTATAACAGAGAAAACACATTAAAGTAACAGTAAAACCATTGGTAGGTTTGCTGTAGGCTAAAACATTTAAAAAAAAAGTGCCAGAAAAAGAGGGAGAAAAACAAAAAGATAACAAAACAGTGTAAATTAAGTCTTTACAGTGTCAAAAATGTGGTAAAACATTTACAAGTGCTATTAATATTTGCCTTTAGCTGACATTTAATAGCAAAGACTGAGATAAAAGCATCCAGTTTCAGTGTTTTGTTGTAGTAAGCAAATGAAAAGGACAGTTGCCCTAAGCAATACTTTTTGGGGGATTTGTAGTACACATGCCAGCAGGAATTAGCACCTGATAGTGAAAAACAAAATGTATTTGTTAATTAGTTGGTGTATGAGCTGCTCTACAAACCTCACAGGGTCAAAAATCTATTTTAACACCTCCATTTATATGAGCTATGTCTGGAAAAGGCAGCTCACTGACGCATTCACTCCCTGATTGTGACTCGACTCTCAGCTGTGAATGAAAAGCTCCGTTATGTTTTTTTTCAGTTTCACTTTGTCATCATCAACTTTCCAAGTCCGCTATGGCTTCGTTCCGTCGCACACAGCAGCATGAAAGTGTTTCAAAGTTTTAGTTTTTCAAAGCTCTTGTCACTCTGAACTGGTTTGATGTTTGACATGTGTTCCCGCCGCCGAGTCCCTCTTGTTCTTTCGAGGCAGCAGTGACACAAAAAGTCTGTCTGCTGCTGCTGCTGCCGCCGCGGCTGCTGCTTATGCTGCTGCCGTTTGACTGAACAAAAGCAATGGAAAGTGACAGAGGGAGGAAAAGGATGGAGCACAGTAGGAACCTGGAGTTCATTCACCGTGCAGGTTGAGGATTTACGCATGGATTGATTTTCTACTAGAATGACCCTTGCGACTCATTAGTTACATTTAAATGCACATTGGAAGCCAGTTACTTCAATTATGGTCCCCTTGCCTTTCATGCAGCTTAAATTGCCTGGTTACCGTAGGAAAAATCTCTTGTTTTTCTGTAATTTTTCTCTAAGAGAAGTAAAATAATGTTTGAGTATGTATAATAAGTTTGTTTTTCTAGATTTTGCCACAGCATGTATTAAAAAAATCAGGACATCCAATGAAAAATAGCGTCATGCCAAATTTATTTATTCATTTACTAAAAGGATTTTATGTAATTTCTCTCTTGGAGAAGTAAAATAATGTATCGTCCATGTAGAGTTTGACCAAAATAAAGCGTTCTATGGCTTTTGCCACTGCCGTTATTTGGAAGATCAGGACAGCCAATGGACAATAATGTCATGCCGAATTTATTCATTCATTTATGGCCGAACACAAATGGCCGGGAAAAATAGTAAACGTAACATATTGACAAATTGTACACCAAATTGCTTACATTAACGTTTCTTGGAAATGTATGGCCTTTCTCTCCTATGTGCGTTTGAATGTATAAGTTAAATATTAAATACATGAAATGATAAAGGATGTTCTGTATCAGGAATATCAGGATCTGTAAGTTTCTGGGTCCAAAAAATGTCAAATATCTCTAATTCCACATGTTTGTTGCCAAAATGAGCCCATAATACTGTAGAATATAATTGTTGTGCATGGTAAACCTGTAATGAAAGCCCTGAGAGGAGAAAAAAAAATCTTTTTTTTTGTCTTATTTTAAGCATGCCTCACCACAGAACAAGGTCACTTGAAAAACCAAGGTAAAACCTTAGAGCTTCATCCAACAAATAATAATAACTTCTTTTATACTCGATGGCATTGGTGACTAAGACCAAACCTGAATGGAACTCGTTCTCCTACGTGTTTTATTGATAATTCACTCAATAAGACTCCTTCAGTATGAGTCACACCAATGAACCAACAACATGCGCTAACAAGCGAGCAATAACTTAGTACCTCTGAATATCTCGCTAGGTCAATAAAAGAGCCTTAATTGTTTGATGTGGCGCTTTATTATGCATGCAAGCGCAGGCTTTAATTGAGCTTAGAGTTGTTGTTATTTCCTCCCGAGTCCTTTATTGTAATTACACAGTTAGCGCTCCCTTTGGATCAAAGCGAGTGTCCTTGGTATGATTATGAGCGTATATCCGACACCTGCAAATGCTTTAAAAAATCTCTGAGTCGCTGCTCAGTGACACATGTGACGTGTAAAAAAAAAAAAAAACACTTGACTGTGTTTCTAACTCGTGTGTTGGTCGTCTAAGACTCGCCTCCGCTTGTTTAGTCAAAGCACTCCCTTATCGATTGGCCACTATTGATCCCGTCACTAAGGCAGTGTTTGTGCGTCTCACGCTGCGTCTCTACGGCTAAATATTTTTACAGCCGCAATTAGTCTCTTCCCGTTTTTAAAAGTCAAAACTCCACTCTCGTCTGAATCTAAATGACGGCAATCACCAATTTGACATCTATCAGTTCCTCTGAAGATGAATCATTTTATATCTACTGACATTTAACAATGAACCTGAGTCGGCAACTGTGTCTGGACTGTGATTTCATTGTTGGGAGATTAACTTTGAAGGTGTTTCTGTAGATTTAGCTTTAGATTCTGTCCCGCAAAAGCCAAAAAATGACTCAAGAAAGACGTTAAATTAAAAGAAATAATTAATTTTGTTCACATTTAATGATGTTACTGCCTTTGGTGGACAGTGGAGATTTATTTTGAAGGTGTTTCTGTAGATCTAGCTTCATTGTGTCCTGTAAAAGCGGAAAAATCTCAGAAATATAAGCAAAGCCATGTTGAAGAAGACATTAAGTCTAGGACAAATGTGTTTTACTGAACTATAAAGCTGTATGAAATCAACACAAGAAACGCAAAACTATATTGATGAATTTAGTCTAAAATTTTGGACATTTTTCTTGAATTTGACTGTGTTTAATGTTAATCTGTAATTGATTTAATTGCAGGAAGTATCTTTAAACACATTTCTCTATCTATTCAGTCACTTTACATTAAGATGACATATACCGACTGCCACATCACGTTGTCATAATAGGCAGATAATTCCTGTTAAAACGGCTTTAATTGCCGATTTACCGGGTGATTAACTCGTGTTAAACACAAAAAAACCAACAAGGTGGCAGAATGCTTTTAGAGAGTCTGCCGTGGACTGGTGGTTGACAAATAAAAAGGATAAAAAGGAACTTTTTGGCAGCCGCGTCGCTTCCTCACGCAGCGTGAGACGTGACACCTGGCAATTCTGTGAGTGATGACGGAAAAAGTGCAACCATTGGGGAGCGGAGGAATCCACCTGATACCAGAAATACTGTCCCGGTATGAAGAGTCCAGCGACGTCTAATGGACTCGTTCCTCTTTGAGCCTTAGCAACCGGGAATATTCCGTCTGTGTCAAAAGAAGCAAGAATCCCACTCTCAGATGATGGAGGAGAGATTCTGGAAGGACAGAGGGAGGTAGAGATGGAGTGAGCTGACCCAGTTAGAGGAGGAGAGAAAGATGGAGGTGATATGAGGGAGCGGAGTGCCAGCGTCGCCGCTGTGGTCGGGGGACCCGCTGGGCCATCTGGCAGCTCTGTAATTGGGTTGGGGTTTTTACACCTGAGCTGCAACAAAAGAGAAAAGGGGGAGAAACAAGCGCTTTATTGCATCCTGCAGCATCGCGGAGGTGAGAATGACTGTGTGAGTTGATGGTAGGGTTATAAACGTTATATATCGACTGATACCTGAACCTCTCCTGTGGTTTTCCAATCTTCTTTGACCGGAGCTTCCAAATAAGTTGGGTTTGTTTTTTTTTTTGGGCCTGACACTGTTTTACAAATACAGCAAGACATACAATCATTGTCAAAATGGATATACGGTTTAGGTTAAGGACAGTCTGATGCACTCCTAGACTGTTTAATTTGAACTTTTGAAATTTTAACCCCCAAGTTTAAGGTATTTATATACTACCAAATACTATACACTTTGAGCTCAGTATTGTGTCGTAGTAGTGTATTTTAATTTTTTGGAACTGTAATGCGGTTGGGCCACACGGCGGTGTAGTGGTTAGCACTCTCGCCTTGCAGCGAGAAGACCCGGGTTCGGGCCCCGGTTGGAACAAGGGCCTTTCTGCATGGAGTTTGCATGTTCTCCCCGTGTGTGCGTGGGTTCTCTCCGGGTTCTCCGGCTTCCTCCCACAGTCCAAAAACATGCAATGTGGGGATTAGGTAAATTGGACACTCTAAATTGACCATAGGAGTGAGTGTGAGAGTGAATGGTTGTTTGTCTCTAGTTGTGTGTGGCCCTGCGATGGACTGGCGAACTGTCCAGGGTGTACCCCGCCTATCGCCCGATGTACCTGAGATTGGCACAGCACCCCCCGCGACCCTCTGGTGGAGGATAAAGAGGTAGATGATGACTGTAATGCGGTTTTATTTGAATCTTTATCAGTTTCACACGCAAAACATGACTCGGTTATTGATTCTTCAAGTAAAGTAGAGTCTTGAACACTGTCTTTAGTGTTTTTCAGGCAGTAGTGCCCACTTCTTGCGAGATGTCGGTACTCTGTTCAGATTATCTGTCCAATCCATTGTTGGGAATGTTAATTTCCGGATAATCTAAATAGACAAATTGGCAAAATGTGAAACACAAGTCCAGGTTTTAGTGATTTTAATATAGACTTAATATTTTCATAATTCTATGGATCAGGGTACTGACACTTATTATTTTAATCCCATTCTCTCCAGCATCTGCTTTATTTACTTTCAAATTTAAATCCAGCTCCCTCTCTCTGGTGTTGCACAGATGCTGCGAGACAGGACGCTTTAATGTGACGCTTGATCGGCGAAGTGGAAAATAACAAAGTCGTGCGACGCCTGACCGTAGAAATGACGGCGCGGCCATTTTGTGCGAAAGCGTTAGTTTAAATCCGTCTCTGCATGTACAGGTCGCCGTGGTGACGGGAAACGGATAGTGGATATTGGATATGATTACATAGTGATGACAGCGCTTGTCAAAGGGAAAAAGGTCAACCGCGCAGCTTTAATAAGTTTCCCCCTTTCTTTTTTTTTTTTTTTTTCCATAAACATAAATAAGCTGCGTCCCACTCCAGATGAGACCGGGCCCCGCTGTGAAGCGGCGGAGGTGATGTGGAAGTCATCGACGTCTGCTCCAGCGTGTGAGACAGTCATTAAGGTGCAAAGATGACGCTGAATTAATGTTTCATTTTTTTTTTTTGCAAGTGATGCGAGGCATAACAGACGCCATGGGTGGTTTCTCCACACGGGGCTCACGCTCGCGTCTTCCATTTGACATGTCATACGGAGACGGAGAAAAGCGTTACACGATCTCAGTGGCAATGACGTGATGTCAGAAGCTTTTATTCACGAGTCCAGATGTGTGTGCCCCTTTTAATTCACTGAATTGATGTCATGTGCATGAAAATCTGAGCCCACAGACTGCTGGAGCCTTTAGAGATGTCAGTATCAGAGGTCTACTTATGGGATTTCTTCTTTGGCTGATGCGTTTAGCTCGTAAATTTCTCCAGTTTTCTTTGTTTTCCCTGTTTAATGATAACAAATACTTAGTATTTACTTAGATAACAAATACTTAAATACAAAGGTGCCCTCTGTGAGGGCCGGTCAAGTTCTTCCACACCAAACTCAAGGTCAAACCCTGTTTTTATAGTCGTCCTTTGCTTTGTGCACTGGGACACGGTCACGTAGGAATAGAGAAGGAGCTTTTTCTCAAACTGTTGTCCAAAATGTCTTGGTATTACGAAGAGCTAAGTATGCAGTCTTATATAAAGTACCTAAAAGGGACCCTTGAGTAAAAGTTAATTAATTAATTTGGTAGAAGTTAAAGTCACTTAAGTTAAAGTATCCTTTACTGTACTTTTTCTGATATAAAATGTACTTAAGTTTTAGAAGTAAAAGTATTAGAAAGTTAGAATTGAGTGACGGTGTCTTAGTGGTAGAGCGAGTCATCCTTATTTGGTAGTAAGGATTAGAAATTGCTAGTAATATAAAGGACAAACTTAAAGTGAATTTTGTACTTAAGGACAGTAGCCATTTGTGCTTCGTTACATCACAGCACTGTAAATAAGTGACATAAATTTAGATCATAAATTCTAGAGCTGCAACTAAAGATTATTTTCATAATCGATTAATCTCTCGACTATTTTCTCGATTAATCGCTTGGTCCATAAAATATCAGAAAACCTTAAAAAATGTTGAGCGGTGTTCGTCAAACCTGGAAATGACGACGTTCTCAAATGTCTTGTTTTGTCCACAAACCAAAACGATTCACTTTTAATGATTTCTTTGTTATCCAGAGCAAAGAAATGAAGAAAATATTCACATTTAAGAAGATTAAACTATCGGAAATCTTGTTTTAATCATGAAAAAAACTTCAAACCGATTAATCGATTATCAAAATAGCTGTCGATTAATTAAGTAATCAATTAATAATCGATTCATCAATGAATCGTTTCAGCTCTAATAAATTCGATCTTCTGTGGTTTGGGTGAAACCCAAAATGTGGCAAAAAAGCACATATGGTCCAGATTACTGTTTTTTTTTTTTTAGAATTTCTGCTTGTTCCCCCAATCAGACACACGCTCACTTGGAAATATCGACCGGAGGCGCGATCAATTCTCCTCGTGTAGAGGACGCCTCCCACACACACACACACACACACACACTCTGCGGGCGCATCATTGTGCCGCCTAAAAGTCCTCGCCTGTGTTGAAGTATCTCTGTCACTGCCAAGCGCGCCTCTCAATGGCTCAGCCTCCACACTAACCTCACAGCGTTTCAAAGGGAAGCCGACGGGAGGTTGAGCGAACGTGGACGTGCGTGGGCATCCTTGTAACCGGGGCGGGGGGGGGGGCTGAGAGGGCCAAGGTAGCCAATAACTGCTTTGTTCAGAGCAGGAGAAAAGCTTGTTACCAATTTCTCTTAAAGCCTGGAGTTGAATTATTTCATGATTCATGTTTTGAGTCATGTCCTTCCTTTGATTGTAGGTTTCAAGCCCGTTGGCCAGGCTCCTCTTTTATTTATGTATTTATTTTTTGGGTCTCTTTTTTGGCAGTTTGCCGCGTTGCATGTCTCGTAAACACCTGTTTGAAAACTGCTAACTCCATAATACTCGCAACACCGACTCAAGGGTTCACCAAGAATTTCAATTTGAGAGTCCAAGGTGACTATAGTTACCGGTTGTCACATGACTCAGTTTGTTTACGCCACCATCTTGGCAGGGTAGCCTTTTGCCAAGATGAACGGCACCAGGGCCCGTTTCAAGCCTTCAGAGGTCACTGCACACTTCAGATCCACGGAGATCGAGCACTTTATCGCAGAACCTGACGGACTGAACATATCAGGCAATTATAACGCCACCTTGTGGTTTTCACGAGTATGGAAACAGCCAGAAAGGACATTATTTTCAACTCTTTTCTACTCCAAAATTATTCTGTTGTCTGTGCATTCCCATCTTCCACCTTTGCAGGGTCTCAAGATCTTTGGCCCTTTGTTGCTTGTCCCACAACTCCTTAATAGTTGATGAACAGGCAGTTACCTGGTATACACGACCAGCAACTCACAGGGCAGCTTCCTGCCAAAATGGTGTCCTTTCAGTTCCAAATTTTGCCTAATGGGAGCGCCTTAGGTTTGGCTCCACCAAATGAAATGTGTTCAGCAGAGAGTCTACTAGTCCTGTCGTCGACAAGTGTGCTTACGCTTTCAAGAAGGTTTCAAGCACCCTGTTGTCACAAGCACAAACACAGACTCACTGCACTGAAGCAGAGATGACTTCTGCTGCTGTTTTTCTTGCACCTTTTGTTGATAATTGTCCCAGGTCGTGTCTCTGCTGCTGCTGCTGCTGTTGGCGGCTTCTCATCTGCCTGTTCGCGCTTGCTGTTACCCTGACGACGGCACATCAGTAGCAGCCTGAACTTGTGTCCGTCTTTGTTTCAATTCCACCGTCTGTTCACAGAGGAAGTTGTCTTGAATTACAGAACATGCTCCAACAATCGGGAAATCTGTGACATCGCAACACGGCCTTGAAGACGGGGCACAGTTTGTGATGGCTCTCACAAGACATTTGGGATTGGTAGTACAGAAATTGTACAGTTGGTTTTCTTTCAATGTGGAGACACAGACGTGCAGTGAAACCCACAGGAAGTGAGGAATAATATAGCCGATGTATACACCAGTGTTCCTGGTAATTTAATCACTGTTGTGTTGATATGCATGTACAGTAGGTAGGCGTTTCAGATTGCACATATCTTGGGAAACCTAAGTGAGGATGCAGTCCAGCTGTGTTTTGATGAGACAAGATTGACGTGAAGAGAACAAACACTGTACCATTTAGGTCCATCGTGCTACACGTAAGCCGTAACTGTTCTTCAGTAGCTTAGCTGTATACGACTGGACTTGCTTGAGTTGGGTTTAAGGTGTTTCACCTCTCGTCCAGGAGGCTTCTTCTCTTCTGACTAAATTAGTGGGAAGAACCAGGTATTTAACCGCTGCGGCTGATACCGATCTAGAGCCCCTCTTCTTTACCGCCTCCCAGTTTCAGGTTGTTGGTTTCATCAACCAGTCTCAGGTGGAACCAACAACCTGAACGTATTCAACTCAACTCAAGCAAGTCCAGTCGCCAACCGCTGAACTACTGAAGAAGATTATGACCTGGATGACTGAGGACCTTCACGGACAACCCCAACTGTTCCATTCTTTGGCACCCTTCCCTTGGGGTACAAGCTAGCTCAACCCTCAACAGTCAGCTCCCGATCGGTGTTTCTTCAACGCCCGCAGTCTATCCTTGTCGAGACAAACCCACAAACCGAGCTGCTGGATGTCCTCCATTGTTGGCCGCTGTGTCACGTTCAATGGCGTCATTCATTGTCATGGCAACGGTACAACGTCATCCTACGCCCGCGCTCCTCCTACCGAGAACTGTTCTCAGTCGAGAAACGCCAGCCTGACCACACTACTGTACCAAACTGAACCGTACCATGATGGTCGCCAGCCCATGACAGGGAAAACATAGAGAGACAAACAACCCTTCACTCTCACAATTACGGCCAATTTAGAGGCAGTTTAGAGTGTTCAATTTTGCCTAATCACCAAATAAATCTGCATGTTTTTGGACTGTGGGAGGAAACTGGAGAACCTGGAGAAAACCCACGCACACACAGGGGAAGAACATGCAAACTCCTGTGTATTCATATAGTTTGAATGTGGCACTCTTGAATACTTTGTTTTAAAAAACCCTATTGTCGCTGACGCAGGTCACAGCAGCAGCAGCAGCAGCAGCAGCAGCAGCAGCGCTAATCTATATTTTGAGGGGAAAGTGTGTTGCTGTGTTGGTGGAAAATTGCCAGATTGAATTCCCTGCATCAGCTGGGAAATCACGACAGAGGACAGAGGAGGAGGAAAATCGTGTTCCCCCTACCGCCACCCCCCAAAGAGCTCAGAGAAAATAAATGACTGTGTTGCTAAATGAATATAACACACACTGATGCCACAGCAGACAGTGTCTGTCATTAGTTATTTTGTGTTTGCAAACCAAAACTGAACACACTCAGAGCGACATAACGGAAAAGTCTCTTTGTTGTTATTTTTAAAAAAATAAGATGATATCAGTATAAATGAGCTGCTATTTAGATTTTTCCAATTACATACAAGCCTTTAACAGTATTTCTGCATGCAGCAGTGAAAAGAGTATTGTTTTTATCTTTATGTGCTCCATACAATTCAATATACATCCCCGCTATTTTAAATATGTTTTTTTACTGTTTCAAATTTCAAAATGAACACGTAGAATGCCAGATATTGAAAGTTATTCTGAAAAAAAGGGCAAAAGCACTTTCTCATTCTTGTCATATATATGTATGTATGTATGTATATATATATATATACATATATATTATATATATATATGTGTATATAGCTGTAGCTGTTTCCATTATAAACACTTAAAAGTAGAATCTTCTTTTCGAGTGATACTATAAATGGGCTAACCTTCAATTCACTGTACAAAAATAAAAGCAACAACAACCCACAACTCTTTAACAACAGGGTGCCATTATCCTCTTGGATCGCTATGGAGACGGAGCCAAATTACAACCTGCACACAGAGAGTGGACAATAAATAGTCCCCGTGCGGTGGAACGGCACAAAGACTGATTTCTGAAGTGACCGTCGGGCGATTTTGTGGTAAATAAAAACACATTCAGTTGAAAAATAACCATTTAGTTTTGCCTAGAAATGTCACTCATGTTAATACCCGCTTCAGCTTCCAGTCACTCTAATGAGCATTTATCATTTTTTTTAATTAAAGGTTGAATAATAAGGTGCATTAATTACCCGCGTGCGTACAACCTTTATTTATACAGGAGAAGTCACTGCGGTGTGACCTGCATGACAAAAGTAAAAGGCGTAAAAGCACAAAGACAGGGAAAATAAATGGATTCAAATATGATTTAAGATGTAGAACGTAAAGTAAAATACAGTTATATGACACAGTTTAAATACTGATCGTTTGAAGCCACAGTTGCATATAAATCTGGCTTTAGAGCACGTTCCCGCTCCATGTTAGGAGAATAATAAGAGCATAAATCCACAGAGTCTTTAGTGTCACAGTAATATATTGTATAGGCGTCTCCTTTTATTCTCCTCAGGCAGATGTGGGATAATGAAATGCCCTCACGTGGAGCTGACCTCACGCAGAGAGACTGAGACGATGACGAACATAATGCTGACTGAATTTTTAATTAATTTATAGCATTTACAGTTATGGCAAACGACTACAGTTACCGTTTTTGTAAATATTTAGTTTTTCTGTAAGATGGAGTGAAGTATTGTGTCGTAGAAACCCAACAAAAGTCTCATTATATTATAAAAACAATTGTAGTTAGTTTTATAAACACACAATTCAGTTTAAACTCTAGTCTTTATTTTTATGTTTTTTTCAATTTGAGTTCTCGCCATTTAGTTAGTTTTCGTTAACTTTATATAACCTGGTCACACGTCATGTGAGACTGTCGATCATCATCTGCAGAACCAATGCAAAGGATTTTCCACTAAAAACGAAGGTTTTATTAATCTATACCTATACTTTTAAAGCTCGCCTGTATTGTTATTACAACTCTGCATACTTGTACTCGGCTCCGTCAGAATAATGTGGTACGTGAGCATCCCTACTTATGAGTAGGAAGAAAATATATCAATTTCTTCTGTATTACTGCCTGTAAACTAGCACCAGCACAGCTGCGCCATCTAAAAGGCTAAGCGACGTAGCACAAGCGCTGTTGAAAGACTGAAAAATATGAATAATTAATATGCAGTTCATTCTACACTTTTACAGCGCGCTCACAGACGCTTTACACATAATAAAGAGCTCATTAAACAAACACACCTGCATTCTTTCATCAACTGAAAGTGGTTCTGAAGAGGTGACCTTAAGTGAGGGTTGGGAACGTGTGGCGGGTCCAGCATGCGGCCAAAAATCACAATTGCAATATAGGTTGATTAAGATATTTCCATATTTCTTCCCTTCGTGACGTGTCCTCCTTCTCGTGACACGTCTGAGAGACAGTTTTCTGACGGTCTCGGCCTCATTAAAGTCCAAAGACGAGGAGCTGGCCATGATGAACATGGTCTCGTAATCTTGTCTCGTCTGTATTTACTGTACTCTGCGACACGCGCGTGTTTGCACAGATCCAATCATAAGCCGCCTGCGTTGTATGTGACTAATAAATAATCATTTTTTAGCTCCGCTGTGTGATGTTAATCAGGAGTTTAAGCATGAGAGAGGAGCTTTGTTCTGAATTCAGTGCACCGGCCAATTCATCGCAGAGCCCAGCTGATGTTTGCTCAGGCTGAGCCAGCAGCTGCTCACACGGCCCTGCGTCGACTCGGTCGTCTCTGACGCGCGTCCGTGTCACAGCGCGGACAAGAGGAAAAACTAACCCTGTTCCCTCGTCTCTCCTGTCTTTCCTCCAGCGTCTGCCTGGCTGCGCAGCATTATCTGAGATGAACGAGAGTCGAAGGGAAGCGCTGGCGGCGGCGGCGCCCGTGCCCACCACGGCCTCCGCCTCGACGGCCGGGTCCAACAGCACCAACACGGCCGGACTGGGCGCCGGCGAGAATGACGAGGCCTTTTCTAAGCTGAAGGACAAGTTCATGAACAAGCTGAACAAAATCCCATGTGAGTTTGATTTTCTTCTCAATGAATGAACAGTTATATATATTATTTATGGGTTTTTGTTGGTTTTCTTTATCTTTTATGATAGGGTTGCATGATATTGGCATATGCCGATATATTGGGAAGCCTCGGGCTGATAACCAATTCATATTCATCATTTAGTCTCTTCTGGAGTTGAACACAATATGTCACAACATATGTGGATATATATACAAATACATAAACATTAGAAATCAATAATGCCGTGTTGAAAGCCAATATTTGCCAATACTGATTTGGTGCCTCATGATATTCTCAACACTGATGGAGTTTAACTTTAATCACACATTTGGTGCTTGAGGTCAAAAATGTCCACCGTCGACATTGTCACATTGAGTTGGTTTTCTTTTAACGGGAGCAAATTCTGCGAGTTCAGCTTCTTAAGTCTGAATATTTTCTGGCTTCTTTGCTCCTCTATCACAATAAAATGTATATATTTATCTCTATATTTCCTCAAAGACATTTGAGGATGTCGTTATTTTTCAAGTTTGGGAAACACCGACTGACATTTGTCATCATTTAATGATATTTTACCGACTAAAACAAATGCTGAATAGATTAATCACTAATAAAAATAATCATTATTTGCAGTTACTTTAAAAAATGTTTAAACATGGCTGCCACACCCAGTAAAACCAATGAAAGGGTGATTTTTAATCACCACTTTGCATTTGAAATTCAAAAACTGCATAAGTGTCGCTCTCCCGAATCAATCAGAGGACATTCATTCATTTATTCATTCATTCATTCAGCATGATTCTGGTGTAAACATGAATCGGCATGATTCAGCAGTGGTTGGTGAAGTGAGCTTTTGTTGATGATGATGAACAAAAAAAGAAAGAAACAAAAAATGTCAGTTTCAGACCTGACCTTTAAGAAAAAAAAAAAAAGCCTCTAAATCAAATCAACACTCAAAGAACGACATTTATTTTTATGTCTCCGAGTCAAAGTAGTAAAAACAAATCCGTGTATTTGATGCACAGATGGAGTCTGGCGGCGATAAATAAATAAAGCTGTTTTTCTACCTCAGTGGCGCTCCGAGTCAAAACTGCCTGTTTCATTTGAAATAATTCGATGCGTTATTTATAGTTTTACATCTTTTGTACAAGCGTGTGAGATTATTATGCTCGAGACTCCGGGCGTCCGGTATCAAGCACAGCCTGGAGATTTGGTTTGTTGCATTCAGCATAAAATCTAAATAGATAGAATATGTATGTGTTTGTGTGGACGGGCCCTAATTCTTCAGCATTGACAGCACCGGTGTTCATATTCCAGCTTTGCTGAGATTTTAACGGCACAAAGAGTATTACTGATGATAATCGTTCGGTTTTTTGTTTGTGGGTGGGGCCTAAGGAAGCTGCTTGCTGATTGGCTACTGAGTGTTGGCGTTAATTGTAAAAGTATCTAACATTTGTCAGATTATAACTTGATACTAGAATTATTTATACTAGAAAACTTGGGGAACGAGCTCCAGACAGACAGCAACTCCAAAACTCAGTAGCCAATCAGCAGGCAGCTTCCTAAGGCTCCGCCCATGGTCTGAAACAAATGAGGGAGCGTAAACAAAAAGTGCTGTTTGCTTCTTAAAAACTGTTGACACAGATCTAATTCCATTGTGTTCACTTTGTGACGACTTGATACAAAAATAGGAATACATTTAAAGGTTTGAATGGCTGAACAAACAGGAAGTGAATGTTCAGTGTGTGGCTGCCGATGTCAGTGGTCCCTTATGGCTCAGCATTCGAACGTCTGTCTCGGAGACGCGTCTTTATTCCCGCCACATCCGTGACCGAGCCTGACGTCCTTTTCCTTTTTTCTCCACACACAATCTTTTCACTATCTATCCTATATTGGGCTCCTTCAAGGCACAAAAAGTTCTCCAAGATCAACCCTTAAAAACTATTATTCACTGTTTTCTCAGCCCGGCCCCTCAATCAAAAGCAGTGACTCTGCTCCCCGGTGCTGCTAAGCTGATGATGAATGCCCCAAGACTTGTTTACTCCGCAGAATATCGATACTGTCTGGAGGATGGTCGCAGGTAGCAGCTAACGAGGAGTGAGGATGAAGGAGAAGCTTCTTCTGCGGCTCCTCGTCAATGAGATTTTCTCTCAGGCTCAGAATCTCAATTTAAGCCGCGGCGCGGGTTTGAGTGACGGAGCTGTCACGGCAGTCAGACCTGCAGCTGCACGTCCGTCCATTCCAATTCCGATGTTTTTCCCGCTCATTGAAAGCAAGAGAGTTCTGGTTCTGGTTTATTCACTAAAACACATTCTATTGCACTCAGTTGCGTTCCTCTTTTTTTTTGATCGTGCCAACTTTTCCACCGACGTTTTGTAGTTTTTCCGTTCAGATGTTTTTATGCACAAATTTTAAAACTGCGTAAAAGAAACTGGCTGATGAATATTTACCAGCTAATGACCCTTCAATTTGTTTGGTGTTCCGTGTCCTCAAAGACAAATAGGGTCCGTGTCAGTCTACAGTTCCAGGCATGAGCAATCGATCTAATTCTCCCTTGTAGTACAGCAGGGGTGTCAAACATACGGCCTGGGGGCCAGAACCGGCCCGCCAGAGGGTCCAATCCGGCCCACAGGATGAATTTGTTAAAATTTCACACCACGATTACAATCGAAATCTCTTCCAGATATCTGTGACTAAATGTTTGTGCCTTTTTAGATCCAGTGTAATGTGTAAATAGCACGTTTAGGCACGATATTGTTGAAATTGCACATATATTTCTCAAGAATTGCCATGTTTTGTAAAAATATCCTTCATTAAATGTAAAACAAAGGAGCAAAAAAGCAAGGAGTTCTTGTTGTTCATAGGTTATTATGCTATTATTTTACTATTTTTACTGGTCCGGCCCACTTGAGATCAAATAGTGCTGTATGTGGCCCCTGAACAAAAATGAGTTTGACACCCCTGTAGTAGAGGCACTCTTTAGGAGTTAACGCCCATTTGTATGTCCTTTCATTGTCCTCATTCTTAGAAAATGTTAGGACAGTATGTCCTCACAGTGTCCTCGCGTGTTGTTGCAGGCGTGGGCAGTTGGGTCTTCTGCGGACTTTCAGATGTGAAAAATATTGACCCGATCCTAAGTGTTTACGCACCACATTTGGTAACTGAGCTGAAGAACTCCTCAATGTCTGGAAAATTGGGCTGAAAACTGCGTGATGTGACTGAGTATTTATGGTCGTCACGTTTCATTTGAGAAACTGCCAATGGATTCATTTATACACTGTCGGAAGATACGGGCAAATGGGAATTGCTGTTTTAACCAAACCCCCCAAGAAAAGCACGTCCTAAATTGCATATGCAAAGTAAACAATGGCAGGAAAACAAACCCATTCCAGTGACAGAACGCAGAAGCAGACCCTCTAATCAATTTGCCAATAATTAAGTTCATTTTCTTAGCAATCTGAGCACATTTACCTCACAACACACACACATAATGGCGCGCTGTGGCTGCGTAATCGCACTAAACCACACTGCGTCTCCTCACTCCGCACGTGTAGTTTTGCCTCCAAGGGAACCATTGTATTGAATTTCTCTGCAAGTTTTCCAAACACCCAAGGCTTTACTCTCCGATAACAATTAACCTTAGGTTGTTTGATCCATGACTGCTGCCTCCGACAGCCATTACTCATAATAGCAGAAGAAACTGACATTTCGGGGGGGGGCTTAAAAAGCCGCGGGAGACCCGTTTAACAAGTCTCACAAAAAGCAATGAGTCTGAGTTTTTAAAAAAAGAAAGAAAACAGCAACTTTTATTCAAAAAAATTCCATCCTGCCAAAGGAGGAGGGTTTTATTTAGTGAAGGAAACATGTTGGTGGAGAAGATAAGCAGGTTGTGATGGTGGGTGAATCTAAACCCAATCTAAACGTGTCTAAAAGTCAAAATATATCCCTATTGTACCAAACCTGTTGGGTTCTATCAGGTCCTAATGGGTTCTAGTTGAGTTTTAATCCACTATTATTATGGTAGGGTACCATATTTTTGTAATTTCATGGTGCCAACTGAAATGTCCGAGTACCGATTGATGTTAAATAAACTGGTGCCAAATTTCAGGACAACTTCAACTACATTTTTGCTTTTAAAAATAGAATAAAGTGCCAAAAACTGGCAATATCATCAACCTAACTCGGGACAACAGATGTAAATTAGCCAGTGGCGTCCATTATCATGCAATGACCTTGTTCTAAATAAATAAAATTAGTATAAATCTGTTCAAATGTGAGTGGTACCCAACCTAAGAAGAGTTTTGGGTCAACATAAAAGCCGTGTGTTGTCATCACAGCTCTTTGTAGCGATTAATTGTCCCACATATTTGGAGACTGCACTCTGCAGCAGCCATATTGTTTGCTTAAACAAGCTGCGGAGCTGAAAAGGGCGCGGGCAGAGTGTCGCTCTCGTAGGCATAACAAGTTATAATGTCAAGGTTAATTGACCAACAGTGTCCTGTCACATTGGATTAGTGTGGGCTGCTGGAAGTGGATATTACCCAGATGTAATATTACGCACATGCACACGTACACGTGCTCCACTTTAAAACGCATCCATCAAGCTCTCCTTCAGTTCACCCAGTCTTATTACCAAGGGGACATAGGACAGGATAAATACATGCAGGCTCGTTAATTAGAATATTAAGAGTCAAAACAGAGGAAAGTGAAACTAATTATAATGTTTATAATGACTTTAATTCGGCTGAAACATTCTGAGGTGTGTTCTGCATCACTTAGATTGCAATTACGGGGAAAAGTTACATCATACCTCATGCCTTTACTTTCTTTTTGGGTGCACCTGGGAAAGATTTCTCAGAATTTTCTTCTCTACACGCTGCTTGTTCTGCGACAATGACTAAGCTGGTAGTAATTCATGTCGACTGGGAACACGGTGACAGAATTGCAGCCACTTTAACGCTAGTGAAAGAGTTTTGCCAAACTGGTATTTTGGGACAACAGCCAAAAAGGAATTGAATTCAATAGTGATTGCAGCACAGTACAGCTGATAAATATAATACATAAATAAATAAATAAATAGCTATAAATGTGTTTTATTTTATCTATTCTCTCAGTGTATATTTACTGGAAGGTGACTTTCCGAAAAGAAACTATGGTGTGTTTACTGTCAAGGACACAAAATGTCAGCCAGTGAAACATTTATTTATTTATTAATGTATTTTTCTGCTGCATACCGAGGCTGCTTTGCTTTGACCGCTCAGGTCAGAAAAAAAAGATACCAGATAAGCTCTTCTCTAAGAAAAAAAAAAAGATATAGATATTACTGTTTGAGCATTTGAGCCAAAATCCTCCGTCGCTGCAAATATTTATCCTATTCAGCGGTCTACAGTAAAAATAATGCTGCATATACGCCATTGAGAACCCTTTTCAATGGAAATTAAGGTCATTTATAATTGTGTTTTCGGTGTATAATCTTTTCACATTAAGTTAAATTGAGATTTCACAAAGATTGAACCATTTATATTTGCGTAAACAATTCGCCTTCATAGTTCCCGCCAAGTAGAATGGGTTGGTTCGGTACAGTACCATACATATTTTCTTTGCGTCTCCATCTGGAGTACTACCAAAACAACCAGCCCCAACTGCTCCATTCTTTGGCACCCCTTCCCCTTTAGGGTACGCAACATTTTTAAAATGGTACGGTACAGTCAGCTGATTTGACGACGAAAACAAGCAGTTTCAAAAATCTGCTTGGAGTCTGAAGTGATTTTCCAGACAGGAAGTCAAGAAAATTGTGTGGTTCCAGACATTCACCGGATCTAGATGGTATACTACATTGTAAATAGTATAATAATAGATAGATTTATGATTGTGTCCTGCAACCTGTACATTCTTTCTAATTTCTCTCTTTAAAACAATACGCCCCGCTTTGATGACAGTGTGTGACTACGTGAATTACAGTATATCAAAACCCAAACCTGCCCATTAAGAGAAAATCCATTTTCCATGCCACGTCACATGGTGGAACGAGAGATAAGAGTTGAAGTGCGGTGCCAGTCCCTCGCTCTCTCGCTCTATTTCTCTCTCTCTCTTGAGAGGAAAAAAAAAAGGACACTCAGACATAGTGTAGTTAATTAGAAGATGTTTTTTTATGGCTTTCTGGGACTCAGGTTCCGTTAATTAAGGAACACACAAGTGCCTTTCACTGCAAGAGGTGCACTTGATGGATAAGATAAGGCCCGGGTTCACGCATTGATTTCTACTGTAACTGGGGAAATGAGATTCCATCAGGTGCTTTTATCGCTATAGAGTGACATTTGCATCTTACGCTCCAATTATTTTGATATTTGTTTATCTGAGCTTCCATTTGATAAGCAAAAAAAAAAACAATAATTACAGTTCCTCTCGGGAGGTGATTGCTTACCGTCGTGGTTCGCCGGCTTGAAATGCGAACCTGTCTCCTTAACCCCTTACAGTGCGACTGGTAAAATAAAATGAGCTGTTACACACTGTCCTCCGAGGACTAATACACTGACAAATGATCCTGTTTGGTTCGAGGTCAAAGGTTTTTAAAAGAATTGACGTATCACAAGTTGATGTTTCTGCGATGCCAGTGATACACATCCCCCAACAAAAACACACAATGGTGTGTAGTAAGTTGCCATTTTAATACTTATTTGTAGGTCAATAACTAAGTCAAATATTAAGTACAACAAGCATATAATCAATGAATTAATGTGTTGTCAAAGAATTAATACTGTCATTTTCAAATCCCATAGGTTTCTTTGTTTAATAACTTGGGAGACCTTAGTAGAAAATAATAATATTAAATGTTCAGGTCGTTACCCATTTAAATACATATACTATGGAACTAAAGAAAATGTATATGTGGTACTGTATGGAAACAGTTTTTGTGTGGTGTTTTTGTACAGTTTAAAAAAAATCTGTGAAGTAGACATGAAGTCAAGAAAACTGTGGAAAATTGAATTTCGCATTTGACTAAAGGGGACTGTCTGGAACATTCCAGGAAAGGGGTGGAGCCTGGCAAGAGCGTGCTCGCTGTTAATTATCTGGAACCTTTCATGCTGCTCTGGCAAGGTTCCAAGTGAGCTGAGCCACTACTGAAATGTGACGTCAACAGACTGGCGGCCACTTTCTGGTCAGAGAGTGTCGTCACTGGAAGAGTCATGAGCGCGACATCGAAAACAGTAAGAGCGTTAAGGCCCTGGTATATTTCCGGTAAACTTCCTGGTAAACTTCCGCCCCAACGGTATTTCGGCAACAGAAGAAGTCGCCAAGGACAGTCATCCAGGCCTCGACCTGGTGACACCCCGACTGCCCTTCCCGATCGACCTTTTCAGCTGTGAGCCACTTGAACCAGACGTGTCCAAGCTGTAGCATCGTTCTCTTCTTCTTTGGTAGGAATGCGTCCTATTCCCCTGGGTCCAGACTTGTATCGCCCCCCCGATGGTCAAGTGGGAGACTACAGTAACCTGACGTGCGAGTATACCAGGGTCTGCCCAGTACCCAGCATATTACGGGCTTTACAGCGAGCATGTACGGCTGCTGTCCGCAAAAATACACTGTAGTCGGTGGACGAGGTGCAGACGTAACTCCATTGTTTGTATAATGACGTCACGGCAGTTCAACGCAGCCGTGCTATCGTGCTATCGTACTGTGAAGCAATGGAAAACAATGTGCTTGATACCAAACCGAGTAGAGTCAAGTCGAGAAGAGCCAAGCAGTGCTACAATTGTCATGGAAAAGCACCATTGATGTCCCTTTGGAAAATGTCCACACTTTCTGTCTTCACGTCTCCTCGTCTTTCTCTCCAAATTTTGGCTTCCCCCTTTAGGGGTCGCCAGAGCGGATCATCTGCTATCTCTTGCTAATCTGGAATCGGCTTTATAAACCCCTCCAGGAATGGTGTCTAATTAAAAGGTGGTTACCATAAATCTTGATAATATTATATACCAAAGTGGAATAATTTGACATTTGTATACCAAATCCCTCTGGCACATGAGAACATTTACATAATCCCAACAGTAATTTAATCTCTCTTTTATTTTTTTTAAATGGAGCAAAGAGCAGAAACACTATCCGTGTGTTTCTTTGTGTGTCTCTCCCTGCAAACAAGATTCATCCAGAATCACCTCCATTACAACGTCGCTCCGAGGCCAGAACTGTAGATTCTAAAAAGTTATTTTCGAGCTTCTCTCGCCACCTTTTCCCTCAGAGGACAGTGCTTATTGATTTTGTCAGCAGAGTATGGATTTTTCCTCCTCTGGACCTTTGGCGAAGAAAACCTCAGCTGAACGCTGGTGAGCAAAAGCTACCAGAATGATAGACTGTTATATACTTTTCTGCTTTGATTGGTCTTTTTTTTCTGTCTTCAACAGTCTGGAGTTTGACCCGTTTATGTTAGCTATTGCTTTGTTGGATTTATCACATCTCCTGAGCAAACACCTAAGACATTCGGTGTCTGCTGAGGAGGTGGAAGGAACATCGATTATAAACTTTGCTGAAGGGCAAAGTATGTTGTGAGTTCTCTCATTATTTTCAGCCCATCTGGATTCTCCCTGTTTCTCCTGTGGCAGATCCTTTCATTGTTGTTTTGTGTGTGCGTTCCCTGCATCAGTGGGAATCCACCAGGGAGCATTATCTGGCTGCTGGCTCCAGTTAGGAAAGGTGTCGGTGTGTTTGCAGCTGGCTGCTAGCTGAGACAGTCTGTAGGTGACACGGTTGTCCAATTTATCCAGTCAGATCCGTACAATAGACCTTATGGTGAGGCTGGAGACAGAATTGCCTTTTCTAATTCGTCATCCTAGCCGAAGAAGGAATCTGCAGGTGTTCTAAAACATTGATTTGTGTTTTCCAGAGGGGAAAAATGGCTTTAATGATTCTTCTAGAAAGGATGTTGCTCTTCCTTGTTTGTGTAATAAAGATAGCGGGCTAAAGTACATATAAAAGGCTTGTGCTTAGGTGTACCCAATCAACCCTCCTAAAGTGTGGGCCCTGGACTTTTAAGGATTTGTTTCATTTGTTGAGACTCTACCAAAACTGCTTTCCACCTGTAAAAATTCTTAAATCTCAACATGAAACTTTAATTTAATAGCTATGAGAGCACATGAGTGCTGTGTTTGAAGCTCCTTTTTTTTGGCTTGTCACGACCATACCTCTGCTCATAATTACCCGCACGTTCAGCAGCAGCAGAGTTCCGCAAAGGTGTCCGCTGCCTCAGCAGTTTCCCTCTTTAAATGGCAAGTGGGTAAATGCCAACATCTGTTACTTCCACTAAATTGGCTGAGGCCGCTCCGTGAGGGTCTTGTCCCGCCAGTCAGGACCGATCGTTAAGTCTGCCACTTCTTGATGGACCCAAACGCCCGACTTAGCCCGACTTTGTCTTCACACACACACTGAGTTTGCCAACATTTATCTCACCTGTCAGTCACGGTAATCATGACTTCTGTGGGACTTCAGTTCGAAGACGGCATTGAAGTCTTGATTTCGTCCCCGCGACAGTCGCCGCTTTCAGCTGTAAAGACAAACGTGCTCCGCCAATATCATGTGACCAGAAACGAGTTGGTAATGTACATGTCTGACATCATGTGAGCTTTATCAACTTAGAAAAAAGAGTGCAACATAAGAGTATCACTATTTTTGTTTGCAGTGCCGTCATGGGCCATCTTCTCCATCGCCTGCGTGGCGATCATCCTGGTGTTAGCCTGCTGCTTCTGTGTCTGCAAAAAGTGGATATTCAAGAAGAAAAACAAAAAGAAGGGCAAAGACAAGGGCAAGAATGCCATCAACATGAAGGACGTCATGGACGGAACCAAAACCGAGGTAACAACTTTGAACTATCGCCGTCTGAAGTGTAGAAAACATACTGCTACAGTCTGCTAGCTTAATTTAATCACGTGATTCCGCTGATTCTTCTTTGCAGGATGCTATGCTAAGATTTTGACTTTATGTTATGGTGTTTTTAACTGATTCTTCTTGTAGCTTTAGAACAATGTCTTTACGTATTCTGTCTTATTGTTTATTTATCGCTTTTTTAATCATATAATTAAAGAAAACATTCCTGTCTAATTACAGGAGCGTTAAAGGAAGTCTTTAAAATGGCTTCGGGTTGAGAAGAGTTTTTCAGTCTCTTCTTTTATGAGTTTGATCTTTTTGACGACCCGCTCACTTGTTGAGGAGAACGGTTTTGCCAAGAGAAATGACGTGACCAAACAAGGACACAATATAATCACTGACACCTAAAATGTAGGAAAGGGACCTTTAATTGTCCTCATCCTCAGTGGAAACATGATCACAGTGTGTCTAACTCGCCGCAACGCGACTGCTACCTTAGACGGATGAGAATAGCAGTCGTTAACCAATGTCAGTGTTTCTTATTCTTCTCAAATTAGACTTCTCATTTATTTTCCTGACGGAAAAGAGTGGAATCTTAGCAACGAGCGACAGACGAGTCAAGTGCAATCACGACACACAGCTGATGTGCTTCCAATCGACTTTCGATATTTCCCCTCTGCCTTTGTGCCATGCTGTTGCTTAGTTTATTTGAGGGAAAAAAAAGTAATTTATCCAAACAAAAGGGACCTTAGTTATGATTGACACTGGTGGATCAGCGGTCATTTCTCCTGGCGAGCCCAGACTCTGGTGTGTTAACTCCTGTGTGTGGTTGTTTTAATTTGTGTTTCTTCCTTCTATGTCCTCCTTATCTGTGTTGTGTCTGATGACTGTTCGGGATGGTCACTGGCGGTAGGTTCCTAATTGCTGTTGGATCTTCTTAAGCCTGCTGCTCTGACGTTTTTTTGTTTTTTTTTAAATAGCCTCTTGACAACAACTGACTCCCCCATAGAAGCAAATATATGTAACTATGCATACAGTACATGTATATCTACTGTATATATGTGTGTACAACCTGCATATGCACATATATACATAATGTTTGAGAGAAACACTGGGCGCGCATTGAGGAGGTTGAACCGCACTGATTTTCCAGCGCCACGTTTTACGTCTCCTGCCTTTTGAATCTTTACGTCTCCATTTCAAACACGTGGCGGTGGACGAACGTCGAATGATTCAGAGGCTTTTGATGCCGGTGATGGAAAAAAGGAAAGCTTTTAATGTGAAATAGACATGATTAAAGTTGGATTAACCTTAACCCTAACCACGTTGGCGATAGAGACATTTGTGTAATTATAAAAGTTCACAAAAGAACAACAATGATAAAACATTACATTTCCAATTATGGGGAACCAACTATACTATATCAAAGTTATACACAAAGTTATGTGCATACAAAATCATCAGGCAGTAAATCCAAGGTATCTTTAAAAAATAAACCTTATATTTATAATAAGAATATAAAGAACGTCCAATATTCCATAGAAAATTTTATTTTACAGACTTTATTCTGGCTTCTTGGGACTTAAGTCTAAAGAGTAAAACCTGACCCCATAATTTTAAATTGTAATGAGTTATTATTGTTAAAAACGAACAAAGTTTTGGTATCTTCTAACTTTAACCAACACCAGTCAATGACTAACGATTAAAATCTCAGCCCTTAACTTAATCAGTTCCTCAGAAATGAGGTTCTGCCTCATTAGGACCGGGATTTGGTCTCCATGAGGACAACTGGTCTTGACAAGGTCAGTGTTCATGCCAGAAAAAAGGTCCCGAAAAACACACATGCAGACCATTAATGTCCCAGCGGACTACCACACCTAACATTAAAGGTTTTGTGTTCTGAAGTAAGTTTGCGGACACTTGTTTTAACCTTAACCACGTCAAGTTAAACAAAACACACGTTCTTTTCTTTCCCTCTATTATTGTACTTGCTCCACTTTCCACTTTTCCATCTCCGATAAATAAACAAAATTCGGATTTGCCTCCAAAAGGCAGCGACCAGGTGGCCCAGCGGAACCTTTTCAAACCCAATCAGTGCAGTTCAGCCTTTTTTTGCTTTCACATGAGCAACTTGACAAACTAATAGGAGCAAGGCCCCGATGATACATTACAACCCCCTTTACCAACAAAACCCACCCACCCACCCACCGCTGGCATGATGCTTCTAGCTACCATCGGCGTAGGTGTTAATGCGGACGCTTTAGGGTTATGATGACGATGGGAGTGTATGTTATGAGGGCGCAACCAGACTTGGGAATGGGGGTAGAATCACACGAGAGCACTGGTTTGTACGACAAGAGAATGCTCTGCATGCCTAACAGAGGACACCTTGGAAGGCAACTTTTGACGCTGAATGATTGACCTTGAGAAACTTTGCCTCGTCAATCGCATGTTTGTCCTTTAACAGACTCCTCCACCAACCCCCACTCTCTCCTCACCCCCACCCCCAACACCAGTTCCACCACCTGCTACCCCTCACCTCAGTGCCAGTCTAACGAAACGGCAGCTTCACTTTCTCACATTCTGCCACTTCACACAATTTGCCAGAGACTTGTTCTGCCTGAAATAACATCAAGGCAACTGCCTTACTGTGATCTTCTCCAGAAGCATCTCTTCTTTCCCTTCTTTCTGTCTCCTCTCTAACCCCTCCTCCTCCTCCTCCTTCCTCTCCTTCTTCTACTGCCTGCCCATTGCTCTCATCTCTGGCGCCATCATTTGATCTTTTCTCCCCTCAGACAGAAACACCCAAAGATTGATAGAAAAAGCATCATCAGGGGACCAGGCCTGAGCCTTTAGTGCATCACAGAGCATGTCCTGGTGTTAACTGCTATGGTGTTCTAGTGCTTGCTTACCCCCACCCCGTTCCCCCCTTTATATCATAAAACAAGTGGCAGCTTTTACAGGAGTAGGTCCGCTGGCAGGACCTGGGCGGGGAACGGCTGGCTGGGTGCTAGCGCCAGCGACAAACAGGCGACACTGACTCTTGGTGGGTGTCTCCTTCAGGCCTTGAAGGATGAGGAGGATGCAGAGACAGGGCTGACCGAAACGGAGAAAGAGGCCACGCCCAAGGAGGAGGAGAAACTGGGCAAATTGCAATACTCCCTGGATTACAATTTCACGGAGAACACGGTAAGGATCTGCTCTCCGAGTCGGCCCTCAGTGTGTGTTGTTTTGCGAAGGTTCTTCCTCGTAAGTATGGTCACCCCGAACCTTATGAGGTGGTCCAAATTTTCAGAACATTATCATCAACCAACCTATATATATATTCATGTATGTATAAAAAATGGACGACGTTTCTGGATCGCAAAACAGAGAAGTTTTGAGAGTTGTGATTTGACCAGTGCCACAGGCCTTCCAGAAAGTGTTTACTGCTACTTCTGTCCCACTCCCTTGAGGCTTCTCTTTTCAAACCAGAAAGCTACGTCCATTTTTTTTTTTTACCTACAATCTTTGGACCCAGGCCCAGGTTTTGCACAACATTCTCCTTTTTGTTTCATTACTTCGGCTGTAAAGTGTTTTTTATCACTGAAGCTTGACCGCAATCCCACAAAGGATATCACGGTAGTCGAGTTTCTACCACTCAGCCCCTTTAAAGGATACAGCACACTACTGGGTATCAGTTCGTCTCTCGAATCCGTCTATCTGTCTTTCTACTCGTTTGAAAACAGCCCCCGGCGAGATCCTCCCTCCCCATCTGCTTGAATTTATTTATTTTTTATTTTATTTTTTTTTTTACCAATGGCTGAGTTTTAAAAAGCAAATTGAGGGAGCGCGTCTGCTTCCTGGCGCCAGATGTTGCGAGACAGATAATAGACGCGGTACGTGAGCACAGTGCTGTCCCTCTCTGGGCTACATAACCCTCCATTATAAACAGAACTGACAGCCTGAGATTATACAGTAATACTTATATTCCTATATATTAGAGCTGTAATCATTCAAAGAAATTCATGGTCTACTGAAGCCCTGAAATAGAAATACGCAAATTCTGATATGTTCATGTACTCAAATGTACTTGTAGTCGCACTGTGATAAGCAAACTGTTGCTGGCAAACTTTGCATTTGACTTTTTTCCCGACATCTATTTTTGTAAAATGCTGCCACACTGCCGATGTCTTTGACATGGATGTTAGAGGAGGACTGACTGTAGCTCAAAATTAAATAAAACCACCGGATGTTCTGTAGTTTTTCTGTCTTCTGTGGGTTGGGCTAATCCAAAATACTGAAAACAAGGGGGGTGTTCTCTGAAGACACGCTGTGATCTGTGGAACAGGGGTGCTCTAAAAACACCACCATTAGCACTTGGTACATTCCTCCAGATTAAATCAAATTAACCATAGACTGTATGAAATGAACACGGCAAAAAGTCGACTTATCAGAATTTGAGTCGAACCAGAACGTATCGTCACCAGTCGACCGGGACTTTACAGCCCTAGATTATATGTGGTACTGACGTATGAACAGTGACTCATCTAGGAGCTGGACACTCAGAAGGAAAAACAAGTTATAAAGCCTACACCTGCTGAGGTCTATGATTGCATTAATAACACCTTCACCACTTAATTTCACAGTTAGGCAGGATTTTCTAACTGGAAACTCAAGTTATTAAAGTCACCACCCTCCTGTGCCAAAGTCCGTAGAAGTCCATAGTTGTGGGTCTACTGTTGCCTCTTTCACCAAGTTTGTGCCATTTAGATAAATCTTAAAAAAGGATTTTAATCACTTCAGTCACAAGATCTCACATTTTCTTGAGTACTTGAAAGTGATACTTGAGCAAAAGTACAAGTATCTTACTAGAAAATGACTTTGGTAGATGTTAAAGTCACCTTTTAGAATATTACTTGAGTAAAAGTCTTAAAGTACCTGACATTTACTGTACAGTAATGAAGTATTTGTACTTACAAATACATTACATTACAACACCTGCGTGCCACGATGCAAAATTGATGATTTTCTCTATGGGGTTTGGTGTGGCAGAGTCGCCGGCTTCCACATTCCTCCACTTTTGGTAAAGTCACTGTTAATAACATTGTACGTCAGTACGTAATAGAGCCACATCATCCCTTTAAGTCGTACAATAATTACACATAATGACTCGTAATGAAAATTCAAACGTGCAGACACCATTACTCAATGAGACCCTGATTTCTTGTTTCAAAGTATTGAGTCATATAATGAAAGCGGATATAATGTGGACAATATTACATTTCACCAAGCTGATCCGTCATGTAGTGGGAGGCAGTGACAGGGCTCTGTATGAGCTTCTTGATTACGCCGGTAATAAGCTCCACAGTGGAGCTAACGTGTAATGAAAGGATGACAATTTTCACACTCGGTGACAGTGACCGCCGAGACGCCGGGGCTCGGCTCGCGCAGCGGCAGAGTTAAAGAAAAACGCACAGCAGAGCGAGGCACAGAAACCCAGAGGAAGCCGCCACCTATCCAAACCCACTTTCAGCTCAGTGGCCGTGAAGTTCGAGAAACACAGCGGCTCTCGGGGAAATTTTCTTTTAATCCGCGGTCCTCAAGGCCCACACAATCAGCGTGAACACTGCTGCTGAGCAGGAACCCTGCATACGCTTCATTAGCCGATGCTATTTTTCCTACAAAATATGTTTCTTAAACCCTGTAGCCTGATGTGACTGCTATAATATCACCCCGACTTTCAACATTATTACCATAGTCATTGTTCCCCTTGCAGGTCAAGAGGCAAAAGTGTCCAACCAGAAAATGCGAATTCCAAAGTCATTAGGGAGGAATGTAATTCAAAACATCCGTATTATTTCCTTCCACATTCCCGGAAAGCCACCACGGATGATACGAGTCAGGAGGAGAATTAAAGGTCTGTGGTCAGTGGACTGAAGACTGAACACACAAACAGACAGAGAGGGTTCAACACCGGCAGCTCTGTGCTGTGATCGTCCACCAGGCCTCTGGTAAACATGGACAAACGCACAGATGTGCAAACACACCACGACCGCCACTGCTGCTTGTGGATTCCCTCGCCAAAGGTGCGACGGGCGGTCAATTAAGACGTTATATTTACATGCTCAGTGTCGTCACGTCAAGTATGTTCCCGAAAGATGACAAAACGAATCAGATTTGAACAGAAAGACACTCTACCATCAGTCTAAATTGAATCCAGATCCGATCCAATGTAGATTTAACATGGTCCAGTCCCTTTTGACAAGTTCAGATGTGTCTCAGCGATATCTCAATAGAACAGGATGAATTGTGTCATGTTTATGACCGATGGTAATAGCTGTAAGCAGGGAAAGTTCTGTACAGAATCCAGAATGTTCTTGTTTGTGTTTAAGCCTCGGGGGTTGGGGGTTCTGTTCTCTCGTGAGCGTTATTGTTTTAAAATGGTAGATGTAATTAAAAACTGAGACAAACAGATGTTCAGAAATTTTTGGATTTTCTCTTTAGGGAAGGAGGACGAAAGAAAAATATCCGAAAACCTCACGGTGGACTCTTTCTTGGCATTAAAACGGGGTTTTCAATGTTTTTCTGTCCAAAAACAGAGCAGAGACCCCCTACTATATAGATTTTATAAAATAGTTTTTTTATTAACCCTTAGAACACAGAGCATTTAGGCTGCTTTTCTCCAACAGTAATGTGCAATACATCCTGCTCACCAACTATACAAACACACCTACGCAAAAAAAAGTACTACAATCTTTTAAAATCAGATTGAATTTGTGAAATTTTGGAAATACGTCACATTTCAAAGTTCGCGACGCCCTAAAATTAATCATAACTTTGACTCAACAACACACAGGAACACGTAAAAAACTTTTTTTTTTTTGCAAAGCCTGAAACTGTGACCTATTGTTGTTGTATTTTGTATATGACATATATACGTGTACATATTGTATATAATGTTAAACAAAAACACAGGAAACCCTCCGTCGTAGAGCCACTGTTTGAATTTGATTTATTATTACAGTCTGTTGATAGAACCTACCAAAATACTACTTTACTTTAGCGTGTTAGCTGTAATGCTAGGTTACAAGCAAAGTTCAGTGGAAAAAAAAACAACTTTTTTTGTTGCTTTCCCAGTCGTAAAACAAATAATAACTTGAGTTCCACTCTTGGTCTGACGAATGGGACATTTAAAACATGTCCCATTTGGCTGTCAAAATGTGTTATTAAGTTATGAAGACAAAGGCAAGCGCCACAAAAAGACAAATCACCAAAAGTCAATAGAGACACAGCAAGAGACTACTTTTCATTGAAATGAAAAGTAAAATGAACAAAAACAATAATTTATGAAAGTATGAATGATAGTCATTTTAGAGCTGAGAGGCACTTGGAATTAATAATTTACTTATAAAAAAGAAAACAAATTCAATGTTTTTTTTGTTTTAATTCCCCCAAAAATCAAAGGTTGATGTTGAAAACACTCACTGTTGGAGACTGAAAGTGAAATTTTGAAGTGAAGTTACTGTAGGAAAAACAACATTTAGTTAGTGGATTCAGTTAATTAAAGAACAAACGAACCGCAAATTCCCGCATCTCCCCGCCATGAACCCGTTCTTCTGATCCGCTCTCATCTTCACTCAGGCCTCGCTGCGTCGCTGAGTAAAGACGGTGCGACGCGCTGTGTCGGCCTCAGGCTGCGATGATTGATGGGTGGAAATCAGGAGGACAGCGTGTTAGGACGAGTCGCTGCACTCAAATCCTGAAGTGCCGCGAAGCAGCACTCCGGTGCAGAAAACATGGTTTTCACTGTGGGATTCTGGTGAATCGCAGCCACAGCAACGCTGCATTTAAGATTTGACCTTTTACAGTGTGGAACCATTGCGGAAAATGTGAAGAAAATGTTGTGCATAACCTGGGTAAGGTAGGACATCCCATACTTTCTGTCATGTACGTGGTGTGTGGTGAATTTGTGGTCATGTGAGTGCACATGTGTGTATCTGTGCGACATTCACTTTTATATTAACCATCCCTCCATGACATGAAGACCTTTCCTAATGGGAATCTCACCAACACTCTTTGCAAAATCTGTATCTAAAATGACATTTTATGATGTGACACCACCAATAATCCCAACTTTAAATCTATTTCCGAGAGTTTTTACAATATAATGTTGGGGATTTTGTTGGTAATTGTCAGTGAAAGTCCTGAAAGTGATGTGAATCATCTACATCAGGGTTCTCAAAATCGTGGCCAAACATCTGGTCTGGTTTTCCCAACTTTTGAGCTCAAATCTATATTAATCTGCAAATAAAAATTAAAGTTTGTGACCTCTGATCTACATGATAGGGAGGAGAAATAGCAGCGTATTGGAGTTAAAAAAAATTAACAGCGTTAAAAAGACTAAAAAAATAATGCTGAGTAGCTCGCCAACATACAGTCCCAGTGATCAATCCAGGACCTTGTGAACCAAGATTCTTGTTTTTCCACTCAAATGTTCTGCAAAGCAAAAAAGAAAACGGCAAATTTGTTAAAAGAAAAGTCTTATTGTACAGTTAATAATAGTTTTATTTATTTATTGTATAATAATATTGCACTGATATGGACTTAATTGACTTGGAAATCGGACTGGTGTCACCAATCCACAGCCGGATCCAGATTTGTAGCCTTATCTTCTCACCTGGACCTGGATACTAGATATTACTTGTCTACTAGTTGTAGATGTTTGTCCAGGAGATGTCGACCATCCCTGTGTCTACATCACTAAAACTTTACTGTTAACTTCCCTAATCCTTGTTTTTAGTTTAAAACTCCTCAAGAAGAATATCAATACATTTTAACTACAGTCAAATCTGTGTTTTCTGGGTTTTTTTTATGCCTCATGTTTATGATCCAACACGAGGTCATTGTTTCCCGCTTCTGTTTCTGTGGAAGCTGTGCGGCCGCACGGCTGAGCGCGCTGGCCGGCCTCCAGATTGCTGCTTGATAGCAACCTGATAGCAAATTGATTGACTGACTCGCTGCGGCCTCCTCAGAGTCCCTTTGAGTAGAGACTCTGACTGGCAGGTCAATCAGCCTCCCAGCCCCCCCCCCACCCCCCACTGTGGTTATCAATTATCAGCCTGGTGTGAGGAGAACCAGCCCGCTCATTCCGAGCCTGACACATCGTGACCTTTTCGATCGCCTCGGCCGCTGTCAGACTCAACAGATGTAACCTTCTAATACTGGAAGTACGTCGCAGAGAAGTGACCCTGAATCATCTCAGAGTCGTCGAAATTGACGGATTCACAAGCAAAACTTACAATGACGGGTTCTGCGAGGTTATTATTACAGAATACTGTATATGAGCGATGTGTATCTGTCCCTGAGAGGATGATGAGTCCAGGAAGACGGAAGATTTGACACCAGTCAATAAGATTCTATCTTTAATTACAAATCAGAAAAAGCAGAATTTTTCTCCTGCTCTTGACAACCGTATGAATTTTATTTATTTAATTGTATTGATTTTATGACAGATGAATAATCTCTCACTGTGTTTAAGTAGATACAGAGAAAACACAAAAGTGAGGCCTGTAATGTTTGAATAAAAGTGAATTCCCCCCGGTGTTTCACAAAATGTGAAAAAAAAACAAAAATGAATTTAAATAAGAATTTGTAAATCTAGAAGAAGATTATCAATACAGGTTTTCTGTGAGGATGTTGGTGAGGTGAGCTGTGATAATCTGGATAATCTCTTCATCAAATCTTGTCCTTTTTCTTCATATTTTTCCTTGCAGCTCATAGTGGGGATCATCCAGGCGGCAGAACTGCCCGCCATGGACATGGGCGGCACGTCCGACCCGTACGTGAAGGTCTACCTGCTGCCGGACAAGAAGAAGAAGTTTGAGACCAAGGTCCACAGGAAGACCCTCAACCCCGTCTTCAACGAGCAGTTTACCTTCAAGGTACGCGTCTCCTCTGGAATTTTACGAGCACTGAGGAGCTTTCCTCGGTTGACAGTCTGATTTGCATGCAGCTATGAATGCTGGGAAGGTGTGGAGACAGCAACCAGCTGGCACATTAGCAAGCTCCTGACAAAATGTCTCTCTGACACACACACACACACACACACACAAACTCAATGTGATTGGGATTAACACAGGCAGATGCGCGGCGGGACCCCCGGCCTTGCATTTGGCCGTAATGGACGCGTGGCTGTTGCTCGGCAGCAGAGGGGAAGGTTTTGTTTTTGAAAGCGCGCAGGTGTTTCTCAGAAAGTTGAACATAACGCGATGTGATATCCATCCCAATAGCCGAGTTTCTGTGTGTTTAATTCCAAATCTGTGATGCATCATGGGGGGGGAAAAATAACAGGTGCCAGATGATTAATAAATAATGTCTGTTTTTTAGAACAGACATCTTTCCTCACTTGCCATTAAAAGAATAAATACATGTTTATCACCAATTATATCACATTCTATATGTATATCTTTGACATACATGTCAAATTCTGTATATTTACATGGTTACATCATCTGCATATGTGCAATCTTTTTTTTCCCCCATTTGAATTTTAATTATTAGATACAAAAACGGGATCAGAAATACAGAATACAGTCTCGAACCTTCATTATATGTATAATATATATCAAATGTATTTTTTCTGTTATTCAAAAGTATACTTGGAAAGCTTACATTCAGTGCACAGCACAGAAGTGTTGCTAGGAGACCGGCTGTATTGAGAAACACAGAGGGTGTCGTGTGGAGCTGAAAGGCTTTTACTTTTACATAAAGAATATGTATGTATAAATATGTGTATATACATATATATATATATATATATATATATATATATATATATATATATATATATATTAGAGCTGGGCATAGATTAATTTTTTTAATCTAGATTAATCTCACTGCAATCTTGGAGTTAATCTAGATTAATCTAGATTAAAATGGCTCATTTGAATTCTTCTTCTGCTAAGTGCTAAGTATCAGAGTAAGATTGCTAGTAGTAGTAGGCAACTATCAGCAACTAATCAGCAAAACGTTGATAACGTTAGCTAAAGCTATACCGCGTGAAGTTAGTTTCAGGTTGGATATTCATTCAGACAGTTGTCGGACGCGACGGTTGGATATCCAACCTGAAACCATTTTCACCGTGGTAAATTACATAGACCGTTATAAAACAAAAAATGACAATAAATTACATAACGTAACGTTACCTACATCCGCGCTCAGCCAGGTCAGAGCCTTCTGGGCCAGGTATACATCCGCGCTAACATATCAAAGTGAAATTCATAGCTTGCTCAATATGTGGACCCAGGTCCCAGACCCAACTTTGAGAATAGATTAACGGCGATAATTTTCTTATCGCGCGATAAGAGTCTCGCGTTAACGCAGCACGTTAACGCCGTTAACGGCCCAGCACTAATATATATATATATATATATATATATATATACACATATATATTTGCGCAAACATTTATGAACCTTTTATTCTTCTAATAAATATGGATGAATGGCGGAAACCAAACCCACACTTTGTAGTTTATTTACCACTTCAGCCTGTGACAAAGATGTTAAGTAGCTAATAAGTGAACAGTTGAGGTTAAGTCCATGTGATCTCCAAACAGAGCCGAGGTAAAGCTGCAGAAAAGCAGATTAAGACGTGTAAAAGAAGAAGGAAAGCAACAATAGCAGACACTGTTTGCTCGCTAAATTGTTTTGCACACAGTGTCTGCCTTTGTTAGACTGTGTGCTTTGATACGTGAAGCGTTTCCCTCCCCACTTTTTCATTTTCATAGCTGACAACTTTTCACTTTCCACATTCAGCGGGTGCAACCTTGCTTTTCTGTTATTTCAGTCTGTCAAGAGACGCCCGGCAAAACACACACTTTTGATGTTTCCCGAGACGGCACAGTCTTCACACACATGATCTGACATGGTTATTTCTGTTCTGTGTCATTATGACGTTTATTTTGGGGGGGGTGTGTGTTCTTCAGGTTCCATACGTAGAGCTCGGTGGGAAGACGCTGGTGATGACCGTGTACGACTTTGACCGCTTCTCCAAACACGACGCCATCGGTGACATCAAGGTGCCCATGAACAAGGTGGACTTCAGCCACATCACGGAGGAGTGGAGGGATCTGCAGAGTGCTGAGAAGGAGGAGGTAAGACCTGAACTGAACCTTAAGATAAGGGAAATTAGCTGCAAACAAAAAAAAAACTTAGTTTAGTTTAAAATTGAGTGAGCTCTAACTCAATTTTCATTATCATTCATTCCAAACAATCCGACATATTGCTGTTATTTCAATTCAAAATCAGTTTTATTGCTAAGTAGGTTTTAAACATACAAGGGATTTGCTCTGGTATTTTGGTGCACAACAAAAAACTTAGTAGGAAATAGGTTGAGAAACCTATGAACTGTACACCTACAGTGTGACTTTGTGAAACTAGCAGCTGCTGTTTCCAAATAAACTGTATTCATATGTATTTTTGTTGCGCTCGAGCCGCAGACGCAGGCGGGGCGCCGGCCATGGCCGATGTAATCCATCTCTCCTGGAAATGTCACTTAATCAGATGTCCACACTTCCCCTTCAATTAACACAAGTGTGACTTTCCAGGCAGCAGTTCAGGAGATTCAATTTTCATGGTAAATGTCATGGCATATAGCACATGTTGCCAGGGGAACCTTGTTTTTTTTGCATTACATTGGTTTGATTTAAAGGTTAATTATAACAGTGCTGAATGGCGAGCGCTGTTGTTTGAGTTTAAGGGCATCATGATACTTCACATGGCTGCTGAATGTATGCCGAATATCACGCAGGCCATTCTTTGACTGTAATTATTGTATGTTATGATTAACATATACCTATTATGTTAAAGTTATAATAATCAGTTTGTGTGTGAAAACGTGAATGTATAGAAGTGACAACTGTGGTGGATGTTGTTTTTGCTCCAGTCGCTAAAAATTGCACCTGACAAATTTGCCATTTAAAGTCAAGTCCATTGACTGTAGTCTTCTGTGTCCATTCTGGGGACAATAACACAAAAAAATAACATTTTAAACAGTCTCTAGGGGGCGACTCTGCTGGCTACAAAAGAAACGGAAGTAGACGAAAGTCTATGTGGTGAAAGAGCTTTTTACTTAAATGATTTTTAACGTTGGTAAGCATTTTCCTGAGGAGTTAATTGTCTCCTTTGCTAGTTTTACATCTTCTCCAATAGCACAAGGTGTCCGTTTTTTAGATTTGTTCCCATGTAGAGTAAAATAAATGATAAAGTACGGAGGAGTGTGATTGACAGCTGGTGTCGTCCAATAGGAGCCTTTTGCAGGTGACGCTTCTGAACTTCTGATTGCAAAAACGTCAATTAGCGATTTTCGAGGCCTCATAATGTGACGACCTGCTCTCTTGCAGCCGCTAAATAATTAATCTGTTTGAAGTCCGCTAGCTTAAATGCTAACGTGTTAGCGATAAAGTCCGCTAGCATAGCAGAAGTGAGATCGGTGTGACCCGAAGCCTCTGTCTGCGTTAAGAAGTATAGCCAAAAGACGTTTATATAGAACATTTATAATAACAGGAGTTTGCAGAAGTAAAAGGTTTAGATGAGGCAAAACAGTGTTTAATACAGAAAATAAGACAAAGTAAGCGACAAATTACAAATGTAAAAACAGTGTTGTACAATCCGACAGCATCAGGATTAAAAGCAAGAGTGAAAAGATGAGATTTCAGAAGATTAAAAAGAGCTAAGCCTTTAAATACATTATGTAGTAAATCAACGTTTCCTAAACTTTTTAAATGGGGACTTACTTTTTGAAGATAACAAACTAGTGTGACCTAACACACAATATAAAGAAATTGCATGTACATTTCTTACTGATTTTTTTTACTACATTTATTACATTTCTGTAACAATATTAATTTCAATAGGTAAACAAGACATTTCCAGTCATTTCATGTGTAAAAGTGTCTGCAATACAGCAGCAGTGACTACACTAGTGTCACTTAACTTTACTAAGTCTTTTTTTCAGACCCAGGGCCCAGGTAGAAAAATCCTGGAATAAACCTTCAAGTGAAAGACTGAAAAATGTATTTGTGGCAACTTAAAAACCAGTGGGTCTGTGGGTCGTGGTCATTTAATTACTTACTGCATTAAATGACAATATATTTACTTGAATTAAGTCTCAGGGTCAAAGGAAAAGTTCAACATTTTGGTTGGCCGCTGTATTTTTAGACTTTGGAAAGATCCAGGCCGCATGTTTTAACCCCTGTCAAACCCACAGTGCTCTCCGAGTGCTCTTGTTAGGAGTAATTGTCCAATATGCTGTCAATTCCTGTAAAAAGGCCATGTTTTTGTAACATACGGCGTAAATGTTGGTTAAAGTAGCAGCAGCTGCGTTATTAGCGCTCCCCGTCGTATTTCCAGCCACTTGAATCCAAATTCAATTAGACTTGATTGATAATCTAGCTTTCCTGTGTTTTGAATTAATTTGTCCATTAGTGCCACAGGACGGCAGACAGCTGGCTGACGCGATGACGAACGCCGACGACAGCTTGTGGACAGACACAGTCGTGGGCGTACAATTAGAGCAAAAAAAACATGCGTGCGTGTGCAAAATCTCTCAAATCTGATCTCCCTCCGTTTTATTAATTCCTGTTTGCGGTGCACGTACATCGACGGTAATCCGGTTACGACTTCCTGAGAAGAGAGATGTCACGGACGATTGTGGACATTCATGCCGTCAAAGACTATGGTTGTCTCTTTACGAGGACTTTGTCTAAATCAAATTAAATTACGTTTGATATGATGGTACAGATGTGGCGTAAACATACACTGGCTATGACGACCTAAACTGAAGTATCTGCACTCGACTTCTGGACCACCGAGTTCAAGAAATGGCTCGATATGACTTTTTGTGGCTGATAAACCTTAAAAACTCACACCAGTATCAGTACAAGGTTCTGTTACCCTTTTGAAACCATTAATTAAATCAAAATGTATTGTGTATAAGGAACAAATCTCCTGTTGAACCAGACTTAAAGATGTGCAGCATCTGCCTAGGCTGGTTGGGGTGAAAGGAAGAAAAGTTAAGTTACATGTCACACCATTTTTACGTTTAAAATGTAAATGCTATGAATGTTGCATTCAAAGATGGGTTTAATGATTAATATTTTCTTTGTTACAGAGCATATTATTATTGATTAAATCTGGAGTCGCCACTTATTTTTCAGGATGGAGTTTTGCACAAACCACAGAAAAAGCACATTTTGCGAAATGTAACTTGGCTTTGTGCGAGAACATGTCATTGTTTGGCTTTAAAAACTAAGCACAAAGCGGCTAAAACAGGAATAGTGTGATTGTGATGATGTTTTAATTAGTCTTAGATAAAAGCCTGACGGCTAAATTTGGTTCACAGTGCAGTCGTTTCAGAACTCTAACTTCAGCCAACACTTACTGTGCATTTTCACTTCACTTCTTCCCACTTTCTCACTATTTTTTGTGTGGAGCAGAACCAAATAAACACACACACACACACGTCAAAAACTGAAAGGCAATCATGGTTTTCAGATTTGGTTGACTGAACAATTTCCAGTGTCCTTTGAAGGGGAATTTAGTATTTCCACCTCTCATCGAGCCCGAGCATCTGCCACAAACAAGTGAGGCGGTAAATCTGGATGTAGCAGGTGCTGTTTTAAACTCTCTGTTCTGTTTTTTGTGCTTCTCTGACAGCAAGAGAAACTGGGCGACATCTGCTTCTCGCTGCGATACGTGCCCACCGCTGGCAAGCTGACCGTGGTCATCCTCGAGGCCAAGAACCTGAAGAAAATGGACGTGGGAGGCTTGTCAGGTGAGGAGAATTCGTTTTTCTGTCCGTTATATTTCACCTCAAACCCCAAACACTGACACTGGTTAGGATTATTTCAAAGAAAAATGTCAGATCCTAAAGAAACTGCAGGGTTTGGACCTAATGTTGTGTGAAAAATGCACATGCAGCCACTAATGACTGTAACGCGCACCAGTGGTGACACTAAAGGGAGACACGTCACAAACAGCCTCTAAAAAAACAAATCCAATGTAAACAATGAGGGGGAAAATGGGATTTAAACAGAATTGTTGACGTTTTACTTTGACGAGGAGAAGGAAACACACACAATTTGCCAGCGATGTCTTTCAAATAATGCATCTCAGTGGGATCCACACCAGTGTTGAGGAAAAGAAGGAATAAATGTGACACAGTTTTGCTCTGACGTAGCATCAACAATACACTTAGTTACCCAAATGAATAAAGGAAATAGTATAAACTACACTTAAGTATTTCCCAGAAATGTTTGGTAAAACTTAATTTTGCACCTGTAAAACTTTCACACATAACTCTTAACTAAAAGGTCAGACCAATTTGTTTTGGGGACCCTGAAAAATGATCCTGTGGGCCAACTGGGGGTCCCAACCCAGTCTTTGGGAAACAGTGCTGTTGAAACTTTATTCAACTCTAATGTAAAATGCAGCCTAATGAACACAGTAATCATGAATTACTGAAAAGAGTCAATTCAGTATTCCATTTAATGAAAAAGGTATTAAATTATGTTTATAAATGTCTTAATTCTTTTAGTGTAACCACATTTCCTTTTTTGAAAATGTCAGATTCTTAAAAATGAAATGGACTTAAAGAAATGATTAACTGAGTACTTATCATAAGACTTTTAATTAGTGTGTATTGAATACATGCAGCATTTGAGAATTAATGAATAAAATCTCATAATAATTGGTGAATAATACCTTTCTAGGGTTTACAGTCCAAACTTTTTATTCATACTTGCACTTGTAAGTGGTTTTAAAAGCATTCTTAAGAATAATTTGGAGGAGAACGTTACAATTCCACATGGAAATCATTGGAATTACTTCAATTATACAGTGTTTTTATAAATACTTGAGAGTATTTATGGTGCACGATTTAAATGTTTGATGGTAACACATTCACCTGCAGACAAACACAGCTGATCATCTGACCGCTCTCCTCCCCTCTCCTTTGACATTTAATTCCAGTTCCACTTACCTTTCTCTTTCCACATCAGCCTCAAAACATCACTGCACTACAGTAACACAGTAACTGTCAGTCCAGCTCCAGCATCCATTTGGCACCAGCAAAAGTCTATCACTTCACAAGTTTATGAAGAAAAGCTTGGGGGACAGTTTGACACCGCCTGTCCTGTAACGTCACCTTTTAATTTGAGCGTGTTTTATCCATGTGTGGGGTTTCCAGGGTGAATTATCAGCACGCGGTAATAACACGGTGCACGTTTCTAATTACACGCAACCAGAATATACTCCAAATTACAGCTGGAGTTGTGATTTGTGAAGCGTTTGCTGGTTCACGGCGGCGGCGGTGGCGGTGGCGCTCCTGCTCTGGGAGACGCCGCCGCAACTGCACCTAAAAGTGCAGACAGATGAAATAATGGGCAGGTCTCTAATAACAATAATTAGCCCGCATCTACAAGGCGGCTCAGTCGGAGCTTAAGGAGGTGGACAAGTAATTGATGGCCTGGGATCGGCCTTCTCCTCAATTGTCATCCTGTTTACCGCGCCTAATTATGGCTCGCAGAGGAAGATGGTGGTATTATCATTAACCAATGTATAATCAGAAATAATTCTTTTGATTGGCTCCTCATGAAACATTGCTCCAAATCTACCCCGGCACTGGGTTTGTTAAAAATAAAAAAAAAATGCCTTTAAAATAATATTTGTAAATTGCCATACTTTTTTTTTCCCCGTGTAGCTGCGGCTCGACTTGGGCGATGTAATGAGCACCATGCTCTTTAGCTGTCGTCTCAAAATAATCCCAGCCTCATTACTGACAAAGTTCCTCCTCATTCCACTTTGGAGAACTCCTCGGTAATGTATAGTCCCATTAAACATCCACACTGACTCAAGCCGGAGAAATCTCATCATCAAGTTTTCAAACTTAGATTTGTGTCACCGCTGTATCTGTGTGTGACCCTGGGTCAGAGATACTGTTCACCTCATGTGTTCACGCTGCATGAGTGAATCATAGCTGAACGGATGAAGCAAAATCAAACAATCCCTGAGTGTTTTCCTCTTTATCTTATCCTGTCTTATCTTATCTTAGTTTAGTTGTTTTTTTTATGTATGTGTAAGTATGTATTTTAGCTCATGTTTTAGCTTATCTTATTTGAGCCCATCTTAGCTTATCTTTATTTTTTAGTTAATCTTAGCTTATTAATTAGCTCCCCTTAACATAGCTTATTTTAGGTCATCGTAACTTAGCTCGTCTTTTCTCATCTTAGTTCAGCTTAACATAGCTTTTTTTGTATTGTATTATCTTAGCCTATGTTAGCTCATTTTATCTTAGCTTAGCTCAATTTTCTTTTTTTAAGCTCATCTTAACTTATCACAGTACTACTATCAACTACTTAATTTATGCCAGCTCACCTTAGCTTGACTATGTGCTTACCCTTTTAGCACATATTAGCCCTATCTTATCTTATTTTAGCTCATCTTATCTTAACTTAATTTAGTTCATTTGATCAAATCTTAACTTGTCTTAGCTCATCGTAGCTTAAATACAGAGTGATCTTACAAATGTGTTGTTTTCTTTTGTTGCTGATGAAGCATGAAATATAGATATTTATGCTAATGCGTAAAAAGGGCAGACAACCATAAAATCTAATCTGTAATGAATCAGATTTGAACAACGTAGCTGGCGGTCTGTATTTAGCCTTCGTTAAGTCAGATTTCAATGAGAAGACATACAGATATACATACAGTACATATACAAATAAACAAGGTGATAAACAAGTTTCCATCAGACTTTACACTTCTGCAAAAACGCAGTAAACGAGTGAACGTCTCTTCCCACAGATGAATCATTTTATTTTGTGCAGCTGTGGTTAAAAACGTCCCCTGTATGTCCACCGGTGGGGATCCTTTCCGTACAGTATGCGATGTGAGTCAGACTCCAAATGTGTTGGACACAAAGGCTAAATGGCTTATCGAGGCAGTGGCAGCAAAAGTGTGTTGGTTTTTTTTTGTCCCGCCTTCTTTGTGCCCGCTGACGAAGTCCCAGAAGGCTGCGAGGCGCGGCACAGAGCCAGGTAATGACCCACACTGAGGGAGGTTATTAAAGCACACAGGCACTGTGTCGGGCCGTAATGGAGCCACACTGCCTCGACCTGCTTCTCCAGCTCACCATCAATCCTCGCTGCTGGCTGGGCGTTTTTTTCTGGGTGTGGGTTATTTGTTTTTATTCCTCTGCTTATTCCTTCTCCGAGTGTGTGTAAAGCATCGTTAAAATGAAACGGGCCCGAGAGAAGAAAGGCGATTAGAGAGAGCGGCGCTTCTTTCGTCCGGCCGTGTGCTTTATATAATAAATGCAAATGCAAAGAGAAGGATTTCCACACTCCCACATAATTAGGATTCTATCATCTGACGTTCACGTGGGATATGTGAGACTTCACTGTCAACACGTGTGTGTGTGTGTGTGTGAGAGCCGCTGCTGAGCTGAGTGTGTAAAACTAAAGCGACAGTCACCACTGGGTGCACCCACCATGGCAAATCCAAATTGATGCGAGTAGAGCTGAAATGACAAGCGGGCTATATTTAACCCGGCTTGTATTGGTCGCTCGTTTGACACAACTCTGCCTTCACCCTCACGCCCGCACTCTCGCAGCGAACACAGACACAACCGGAGACTATTTGATGTTTGATTTTTGAGACACATTATCATTCGGCGGGGAACACAGGGACAGCGTTGACCTCTTAACCAAATAAAATCTACACTAACTTAAGTCAATACCTTAAGAATACGTCTTTTCCATGTGGAAATCCGTAAACCGCTCACTCTCCTGCACCAAACTCCATTGAGAAAATCGAATGAGGAGTGTTTAAATTGCTGATTTTCTCTATGGACTTTGGTTGTGAGAGACTGACGGTTGCCAAACGTTGGTGTAGAAGCCTTAAAAGTTCTGTGTAAAGGTATCGTAGGTGTGAGCTGGCGTCGATTTTATGAGGTGAAGCATCTTTGTTGCTTGGCTAAAATCTGTCAAAACCCCGTTGGAAAAGGACACTTCAAGAAAATCGGTGTTTTGAGCTCATGCTGACACAGAAGCTGCTGGTCCACTGCTGGCACACACTGTCCATAAAGTGTAATAAAGTGTTATAGTTGCTCCGTGTAATTCACACGAGTCACCGAGGTTACGACCCAAACTGAGTAACCACCGTAAAAATTAGGCCGCTTTGGTCGCTCCACTTAACTGTGCAGCTGATTTAAGTGCTCATCACTTATCCACCGGCGTGCGTCCACACTCCTGAGGGACACATATGGACCACTGATGTCCGCGCAGTCGCAGTCATAAAACCATGGAACCAGGACTCAGACTAGTAACACCGCCCCATCCCCCCCCGTCCCCCCCTCGCATGTGAGGCAGCGCGGCGGCGTCGGTTGCGGCGCTGTCCGCCATTCATCCATAAAAATGGGAGAGATTACATCCGTCTGGGATGAGACGGCAAAATGGGCCGGATATGAGGTACAACGAGCCTCCAGAAAACTCAATAATGCTCAACTCTCGTCTGCTGCCCAGAGAGATAAGAGCGTCTGGATGGCAGCGATGTGGCGCCACAGGTGTTTTTATTTCTTCTTCTCTTTTTTTTAAGCCAGAGAAAGGGGTTATCTCGCAGATTCCCATTCAGCTGTTGTGTTGTGATTATTCAGGCGCCTTTAACAGTATAAGAGGGCAGCACATGACTGTGTGCGCACTTTAATATTGTTTGTTTTATTGTCTTTGCTCTGGAGTCATCAACGCGCGTTTAAGTTTATTTAATTTTTAGGTTGTTTTAATGTTTTGATTTAAAGCGTATCGCCCTATATCAACCCCTGTGGAGGATAAAGAGGTAGAAAATGGATGGATGGACTTTAACACGGCAAAATTGACTGTGTTCTCATGTTTGTATCTACTGAATAGACAGTTTTTTTACTCGACTAGCCCCCTAGTGGCCAGAATAGATCCTCATTGTCCAAAATGCCATATGAGTTTTGAATGAGCTAAGATGAGAAAGCACATTTCCACTCCTCAAAATACCCACTGACACCTGTTTTTTTGTGGTTTTTTTTTTTGCAGATATGTTAGTCATGTAAAATAGAAAACTGGAGAATGTGGTAATTTCACCTCTCCGCCTCTTAATTTGCACCTTTTCCCAAGTGTGACGTTGTGAACCGCACTCTTGCAGGATTATTCACTCGTTGCTGAGTTTGAAAGAGTGGCAGGAGGTGAAGAAAAAAAGAAAAGAATTGTTCTAATTCTGGTTTGTTGAAAATGCCAAAGAGTGTTTTTCCATCAAATCTCCCAGAGACAATTTTCACTTTCAGCGAGAAATGAAAGGCCTGTTTTTTTTTTGTCTATTTCAGTCTTCATAGTCTTAACCTTTTATATGTACTTTAGACACGGGCCTTGCTTTATGTACGACACGTCATCTCTTGTGGAAACGTCGTCTTGTGTGGTTTCACAACAACTCACCGTCACCGTCGCGTTAACCCTTAACCCAAGCCTCAAAAATGGCCGTCTGGCCTTTTTTTGTGCTTTTTTATGTCCTGCGAGTAAGTGCTTTTGCCCGTTATTCCAGAACACTTTGAACTTTCAACACCTGGCAGTTATTATACAATATTTACTGTATATTAAAAGAGCGTCTTAACAGTTTAAAGTCAAGAAAAACAACATTTGATTATTAAATTGCTATTAAACATTATTTGATGAAATTCTATGATCTCTTCTCCGAGTGTGTGTCAGTGAAATGACCGTAATAACCACATGGTTGTGCTTCGAAGTGCAAGTTCTCAGCTTTCAGAAACTGTTGGAATGTGTCCGATAGCACACACGTCGCTAATGCAAAGAGCGCTTTCCCAAACGTGACACTGACGATGCGCTCGCCTGTGGCCAAGTGGAAAGGGTACTTGACTTGTAACCGGAAGGTTGTTGGTTCCAATCCCCGCCCGGCCAAAAAAAGGGCTGGGGTACCCCTGATGCTCCTAATTCTAGGATGGGTCAAAAATGCAGAGGAATACTTTCCCTAAGGGGATTAATTAAAACTTAACGGGTTGAAATTCGGGAGCTCCAAGTATTTTCCTGTTTCCACAACAGAGCGCGCAACAATGCTCTGGTTGACGCAGCATCACACACTGGACCTTTAAGTCACAGGATTTCTGGCTAACGCCGAACAATCTCGTCCCCTTTAATCTTTCATCCAATTTCTCTATTTTGTTTTACGGGATAACGACGAGTGCAGACTCATCCGGACATGATTGTCGGGAGAAAAACCACAAAAATCAGTGCGTGACTGGAGCAAAAAAAAACCCTGCGGAATAAGTAAATGACAGAGAGATGAGTGAAAAGGTAGCAGGCAGCTAATGGAGTGGGTGTCCATTATTACTCTCCTGCTGAGAGCAGCCGTTGTCACTTTATGAGGAAGATGAATACGTTTCAGTTTGAGCCCAAATGAGGAAAACTCTGCTTCCCCGGGTCATTTAATGTATGTGTGAAACGGCAGCGAGAGCTCGTTATGTGACGCTTTTGTTGTCGTTCAGAAAAACTGTCAGCTCTATCAGCATTTAGACTAAAGAACAGGACTCGTCTTTGTCTTTACAGTCATACTCCATCCTGTGCTCGCTTTACTAGCGCAATGTAGGGAAATCACTGCCTGTGTGCAATGTCTCCTGGTGACACGAGACAAACACCGCCGTCCTTGTTTTTCGGTCTCTGTGATGGACGCAGGCGGCTGTCTAATCATCGCTCATAACAAAAGACCCCACCTCCGCTCGTGTCAGGCGAACCTCGAGTAGGAAGAACTGTGTCTCGTCAAAGTCCAGAGAAACAACTCGAGCAAAAACAAACACAAAAGCTTCAGAAATACGCAAAGACCTGATGCAGAACGGCAAGCGGCTGAAGAAGAAGAAGACGACAATCAAGAAGAACACCCTGAACCCTTACTACAATGAGTCTTTTAGCTTTGAGGTCCCATTCGAACAAATCCAGGTATGATTCTCTCTCTTTCGTTTCGTTTTACGTTAGCGCCCTCCGAAACTTTTGAGTGAATAATTAGATTTCTCCAGGAGTGTTTGGTTTCACACAAAAACGATAAGTGGGAGCTCATTGACCAAATAATCAGTTTAGAGTCTTTTCATCATAACAGTGTAATAAAAACAGTGAGCTTAAATCAGACTAAATCAGAAATTTGTGCATGCGATTCCATGCACTTTTTTATTACACCTTGATGTTTTCCCAAATCAATACGGAAGAAGGATTTTAAGGATTTTTTTTGGAGTTTTGAGTGACTTTGCTGTGCAAAAAACAAAGAAAAACAGGTTGTAGCCCTTTTAATAAAAATCTACTCTTGATTCAATCTACACTATCTTTACTATGCATTTTCCACATGTTCCCACCAATACTAGTAAAGATGTAGTAGTTTTAGTGGTACAGCAGCAAAAGTACCATTAGCATTAGCTTTAGCTACAGCATCAACAGTAGCAGTTGTAGTATAAGTAGATAGTATTTTTGTAGTACAAGCAGTAGTTTTAGCATTAGCAGAGGAAGATGAGTATTTGTCTGTAATCTTTTATTGGTCAATACAATTCTAAAACTATAAGAGCAGCTAAAGTATGATTAGCATTAGCTTTAGCTGTAACATCAACAGTAGCAGTTGTAGTATAAGTAGGTAGTATTTTTGTAGTACAAGCAGTAGTTTTGGCATTAGCAGAGGAAGATGAGTATTTGTCTGTAATCTTTTATTGGTCAATACAATTCTAAAACTATAAGAGCAGCTAAAGCATGATTAGCATTAGCTTTAGCTGTAGTGTCAGAGATATTAAAAAGTAGCAGTTATCTTGGAAAAGAACTTTTATTTTGACGATCCTAGTCATAAAATCCAACATAAATCCAGACGTCCTGATTATCGTGATGCTCATCAGAGTCACTGACTCATCTCTCCCCCCTCTTACCCCTTCGTCCACAGAAAGTGCAAATCGTTATAACCGTTCTGGACTATGACAAGATCGGCAAGAACGACGCCATCGGCAAAGTCTTCGTGGGCCTGAACAGCTCGGGGACGGAGCTGCGCCACTGGTCCGACATGCTGGCCAACCCGCGGAGACCCATCGCCCAGTGGCACGTGCTGAAGCCCGAGGAGGAGGTGGACGCTCAGCTCTCCACCAAGAAATAGATGGGGGGGCCCCTTTCAAGCGCCTGCCTTGTAGTACTCTTTAGCCAGTTATGTGTAAATACCTCAGTGATATATGGGTCCATCCATGTGAGCCCCTCCCCCCCGCCCTCCTGTTTAGCCCCGCCTCCTGATTTCACACAGCTGTTGAAACGCCCTGTGCTTTTTTTCCCTCCCCCTTCTACTTTTGTGTTTTTTAACGCGTTTCTTGTTCCAGTTTGATTCCGCCGTTCGTTCTCCGTCACCACATCGACCCCGCCCCTGACCAAATGCCCCGTCCCCCACTTCTTTTAAGCAATATGATCTGTATAGATAGCGCATGACTGAAAGAATTTATTGCACCACACAGTTGTATATATATTATTGCGTATGCAGACAAAAATGATTTCTAGTTTATGTGTTTGTATGTTGTTACCCGTTTCTTAATCTGTGTATATCTCGATGTTTTTAATAAGATGTTCTATTTTAAATTCTGTAAATGCAGATATAGAGGAAAGCCAATATTATATATATATATATATACATATATATATACATCCCAGGATTTAAAAAGAAATTCTACCTTATTACCTTATTGCATTCCAGATGGGAAGAGATAAAACAAAAATTCTGACCTGCTAGTGGGAAAAGGACGATGTCGAGGATTATGACAGAAAATATTATACACACTCATACTAATCTCCAAATATACGTACATACGAGGCCATTAACTACTATGGTTCAGTGGGGGTAAAAACTACGATTATGCTGCTGGAAATAATACAAGCACATGATTTCTTATGACTTTTTGTACTTAGGTAAAAGTTCGGCTCGATGCACATGATCTCCGGGAAACAATAGTCGGCACGAAACCACCGCGCGTTTGAGTTTTCCTGCGGTTAAAAACAGGCCCACGTTTTAAATCATTCACCACGACGAAGGGTTTGTCTTGTTGTTGTTTTTTTTTAAATCTCTTTTTTTCCCAAAAAAAAAACACCTTGTGGCCCCGTGTGGATTTAAAAAAAAAAGAAAAAAAGAAAAGCACCAAGTTGTAGCCATTGTGTCCTTAAGCTAATTTTACGATATCTTGTTTGCGTTAATGTCGTAGGGAATATCGCGTTCAGGCCAGGAGGGTTTTAAAGAAGACTATTTTTTAGAGCAAAATTTCAACGTCTTTGACTATTTTTAGTGACCTGCATGATTTTTTTTACGATCTTTCCTAAAGGCTGGGGACGGGGACGGGGGGTGGTGGGGAAATTCACTGACACCAGGGGGCGCTCTTTACTGACACTACCCCCTTGCCTTCAGTCAGAGGAGAGGAGAGGGAAGATGAATCGTTTAGACTTTGCGTTAAGTTGACGGAGCGAGTTTCTTAAACACTGCCATTTTCAGGGAGGCGTCGCGGACGCTCCCGCCCACGTGCTCGTGGTCGTAGCTTTGGTTTATCGGGAACAATGTCTTCAGTGGCTGCAGCGGTGCCGTCGAATCGCAGTCTTTGCTTTTGCGTTGCCTTCTCACAGTGACATTAGAGCGAGCCATGTTTTACTGCCAGTTTTAACCTTCTATGTGGCTGCTGTTTTGCACTGGATGTCTTCGAGAACTTGCTCGTTGAATTTTTCTGTTGGTTGGGTTTATTTCAGGACACCTGCAGGGGGAGGCGGGGCTATGGAATTAGATTTGTGTCAGTATTATATAACATAACACGTTTTAAGAAGCAAACGGAAAAGGAACCACAAATTCAAAATACACAAATTTGGTTTAGTCATTCAAAAATATTGTATTTCATTGATTTGAAAATACATTTTTCGTTCGGAATTTTGCGCGGAAGTATAGCAGGGCTTTAGGAAGCTGCCTGCTGATTGGCACTCCCCGTGGACATGCGACAAAATAATTATAAGTATCTGACGTTCGACAAAGCTAATACCTTAAAAATAATCTGACAATGTATAATAACTAACAGTCTTACGGGGGAAACCTTGGGTAGCCAATCAGCAGGCAGCTTCCTAAGGCCCCGCCCATGGTCAGTATCGCGAACAAAAAACCACAACGCAAAGAACAAGGGATTTTGATTGTGTGGTTCATTTTGTTTTGCTCAATTCATAAAGTTTGTTGCTTGCGTCGTGAAAAGTCTTTGAAAAACATTGACTCAAATCTAATTCCGTGGGGGGGCGGGGCCAGAAATCCTCCTGCTTGATCGATCCATCGATTATTAAGCGGAAAAAGCAGTGACGACAAATCAGCCAGCAACAAAAGCCGTTGTTTGTTTTACCTGTTGTTTGCACGGCGACACCAAGAGAAGCGCGGGAAAAAAAAACAACAACCGTAAAAGTTAATGGTCTGTGTAGGCGATTTAGTCCATCATGTCCTTTACTACGGGTCCAAATCAGGAACGGGAATAAGTTTGTAATCCATGAAAAACCATTGAAGTCTCTTATCTCGGAGGAACCTCTTGCGTATACTCGATACTAAGCTTCAGGAGGACTTTCTAAATGTTTTTCAATGTTCTTGTGTAGTTGATAGCACTATTATGAAAAAAAGCTACGTGTCATTCCATAGGAGTCTCTGAAGACTGCTTTGTGTATCACTGTGACTGCCGTGTATGCGTGTGTGTGCGCGTGCGTGCGTGTGTGTGTAGAGATGTAGACTTATCAGTAGGTTTGTTCTGTAGTGATGTCGTAGCGTTTAACGCCATTTTCCCTTCTACATGCAGAGAAACGAGAGAGAGGGAGAGGGAGAGCGCTGTGTCGTCCCCGCAGATTCAACAAGACGTTTAAAAAAATGAAAGAGGTGGAACGCCATTTTAATCCCGAGCGTTAGCGAGTCGCTTCACACAGCGTTTTGTTGAGCACCGTGCAATATTTATGTGTTCATTCCATTGTGTTCAAATGGGCGACGTTGTCCAGATTCATCCCAGTCCCGAGAGATGTTTCGTTTTTCAAAAGAAATTCCTTTCCTTACCAGGGTCCGTGTATGTGACGGCTAACAGGTCTTTGTTTGTAAGAAAATGAAAACGAGCATAGCTTATTTTGTCTGTTATACAGTCGACCCCATTTTTCTGTACGGAAGATTTGCACGGATAGAATATAAAATTCTATGATGGTTAAGATACTATATAACAGAAAGTATCGGTAACGATAGTGATAGTTTCCGGGTCACAACAAAATGAGCTGCTATGCAAAGTCGGACAACTGATCATTCTCGTTGCTCGTTTTCCCGATGTTGTTGTTTTTATTTTCTTAAAAACCAGATAGATCCGTTGGCCTTCAAGTACGCTGACCTCCCAGAGACATGGTTAGGACACAGCACACGTAGATTCAGCTCATATAGACAAATCCGGCCCGGCGATTTGTGTGTGTACCGCCATCTAGCTGCATCATTGCAAAAGAAAAATGAGACAAAAACAGGTAAAAGTAGGAAGATGCCACAGCAGTAATGGTGTCTCACTCGCTCACTTCCGCTTCTTTGCCGGATTTGTCTATAAGTCGGAGCTTGGCGCCCGTCGACCTCGGCGTACGGTTCCCTCCCGTTTTTTTGTCTTTTTTTTTTTTTGTTTTCTTCTTGCTCACAGTTCCAGCACCAGACGTTTCAGGGAGTTATCAGTTTAAAATACCAAACCGCGTTCTGCACTCACATAATCCCCCACTTATTTAAAATAAAAAATAAAAAAAAAGCCATGTACATATTTACATCACTTAAATATGAAGTGACATGAATAGGATTATTCAGCCGCATCTATATCTACCTATATATATATCTATATCTATCAGCCATACACTAAATGTCATCAGCATCATTTTCTCCTCATGCTTTTGTTTTTCTTGTTAATTTAAAGTTTTATATTTGAGGTGAAAACTGAATGTACAGTATGGACTGTGTGTTGGTGTAGATTACTTTAACCGTGAGATTAGATGTACTTTGCACTTTCAGTTCAAAAATGTTTTTGTCATTTTGTTTGTATTTTTTTCAACTTATTATTTATGGATTCATTTTCCAATCCCTTTGTGGGGTAAAAACAAACTCCCCGCTGTCTGATAGCATTCCAATACAGCTGCACTCCCACTCCCTCTCCACTAGAGGGAGCATTTTTATTGAATGATTTATGTTTTTCCTGATTTCCAGCACAGCTTCAGATCTAAAATGGGGGATGAGTAAAATAATTGTACTGATCAAACCAGGTTGTATCAGGGGAATTGAGTAACGGGCAGCATTGCATCACCCAACAGTTTGGGAGGTTTGTGAGTGAAAAAAAAAAAGACTCACCCACAACGCAAAAAGCCATGCACTGCAGCGCAATGCTCCTTTTATTACAATTTCCTACCAGAGTTCGTAGAAAAAAACCTTTACAAAATAAACCCACACCCAGAACTCTCCATGTGACGAGGAACTTTACGATTTCTCTCTGCAGTGACGCCGGCACACAAAAAGCCAACACTGACCTTTCAGAAACAAAGCTGTGTAAAGTATTAGAATCTGATGCTGTAGAAAGATCCTAGTTGCCTTTGTGTATATCAACTGCCTGCTTGAGTATTTTGTGCGTGGAAAACTTTTTCTCTCTGTGATTCTCGTAGAAACTGTTTGGGGTGTTTTTTCCTTGCCATATCGCTCGCTCCGGTTGCCGGCGAGCCGCGCTGACAGTTATATTTGCTGTGTATACCTTTCTTCTTATTCTTCTGGGGGTTTTTTTGTTGTTGTTTTGACAGTTTTTTTCCATTTTTCACTTTGTGTAGTGATTCACTCTGTGGAGTTTTCTGACTGTTGTTATATAACTTCATATACACACAAATGATCAATAAATAAAAAATAAAAAAAAAGTTTTATTTCCTGTTGATACAGAAACGTGTGTCATGTTTTTGTCTTTATTGACCCGCACACCTTTGCAATCAGGGTTCCCACAGGTCCTTGAAATCCTTTTGAAAGTTCTTGACGTTCACTTGATATTTAGGTAAATGTCTCTCTTGTTTGTTACGACGCCACCTACTGTTTCATGCCCTGCATTGCTTGATGTACGTAGACTAACGTCAAGTCCCCTCGCTCTCCACTGATGACGTGAGATTCCGTGCCGAACAACGAACGAGTAAAGTTGGTGAAAGAGGTTTGTGAGGTTGCTCCGAGTTTCTTAGTTGGAAAATTCCGAGTTCCGACTACAAATGGAACGTGCCAACTTTTACAAAGTGAACTCTTTACACTTTACACATGTCATTTAGCAGACGCTTTTATCCAACGCGACTTAAAATGGAATTGAGTACAATCAGCCAGGGGTGGAGTCAAACTTGTGACCATGATGTCTTTTGCAAACAGGGTACCGGTCTTAACCACTGAGCCACTCCACCGGCAGTAAATCCTCATACACGTTACACATGACATTTAATAACAAAAATGTGTATTGATTAGTGAGTGAGTGTTACAGTGGTGGTAGGTTATAGATCGCAAATACACAAACCCTCCTCTGATATCTGAAATAAAATAAATGTGTATGGATACATGACTTGCATGACAAATCCCAGTTTTAGTGACATTTGCTTCTTTGCATCTTCCACACCAGCCTGTTTGGAAAGATCACTACTGCCATCTTGAGGACAAACAGGAGAATGGCACACTGTATGAGCCTCATACTGGTGTCAAGGTCACTCAGTCACGTGTTTTGAATTTACATTTAAATTTGAACATTTACATTAAACGTGTCTAAAATTCATTATTTAATAAAATAAGTTACTAAATTACTATGTACTGAGACATAAAACATGTCACACAATTTAGTGAAGCACACCAAAAACATGACAAAACGCCAGGTTATATGTATTATTAACCTACACAACTAGGTCACACGTTTAATTAAATTTTCTTTAGGTTTTATTTGTTTTTTAACACTTAAATATATATATATATATTTGAAAATAGCTTTTATTTTGATAATCCTCACAGGACATTACGTTTGAGTTCTCTCTGCAGCCACTTCTCCGTCAGGTTAGCAAAAAATAGCAGTGGTCATACCGGAAGTAAAAACATGTCCTACTTTAAAAAGATCAAGGCCGCACTATAACGCAATCATTAGCAATCATTAGTTATAGTTATATAATTTATATGTATACATTAAATAAATTATTTGATAATGAACTAAGTCACCCAGTAATGTATTATTTTGTAAATGTAAGCAATGTTTGTGAACTCAATGTTTTTGTTTTGTAAAATTGTGACAGGAAGTGCGTAGTTTCTGCAGCTAGCTTGTTTCCATGACAGCTCGTACAGCAGCTGTGTCACAGTGAGTGAGTTGTTGCTACTGCGTTGACGCACCTGGTGCTGGATTTTACGCTCGTTTACTAACCTGCCGCAGTGAACACGGACTGAACATGTTGTCCTACATCATTGGCGTAAGTAAACTTTCATGAAAAGTTCACGCACTCGCCGTTATTTTAAGTTAGAACTATGTGCGCGCTGCTGTTAGCTAACGTTGACTGTTTCCCCCCAGTTGTTGGAAAAACTCGGGGCCTTAAGTTTCCACAGGAATTTTGAATGAGTCACGTTGTGGATTAAAGTAAATATGACTGTGGTAGAAAACAGACCGGGGCAACGCCCCGCTGAGGCCGCACACACCCACTATCTCACACACACAGTTGACAGTAGCTTCTTTAGCTCGTGCTAACGCTGCCCGCGGTGGTCGCTCGACTCTTGACCGTTTTGTGTTGCAGCTGATCCGGGGCGGAGTTGACAGCATCATC